>NC_136008.1:19384458-19474458 GCF_048128805.1 Centroberyx gerrardi
CATAGCAGCTCCCGCCGCGGACGCTGCGCATTGATCCCCTCGCCACGGCGCCTTTGCGCGTTTGGCTGCCTGCCGTTAATTTTTCACCATCATCTCACCGGCCAGGCCTTTAAAAACAGAGAGGCAGAGGGAGGCCAATGAATGCTTTCCCATTCCCCAACACCCCCCTCCACTTTTAAAGGGGGCAGGTGAGATGGATGATAGCAATTTGAAATTTTGTTTGTGCGTGTGATCATGGAGATTGTTTTTGGTATTACCATGGGTGTAACAATTCCAGTGATTAATTGAGGCGAATGCTCTGCTGGGATCGGAGGATCGCAGGACGGGAGGTTGCAGGTTCCTCGGGTCTTGACTTGTCAGTGTGGTGTTTTCCCGGCTGACCTTGGAATCCAACACTGTGCCCTTCTTATATATATATATATGTGTGTGTGTGTGTACTATTTAGCGCTGTATATTGGCCCTGTCAGAGCTGTTGTTACAGCACACACCCTGGAACCTGCCTCCGTACACTGCCCTTCTTGTCATATCACTTTTTTCATTTCCCCATACCACTTCCTTCTCCCTCTCCTCCTCCTCTTCCACCTGTGATTAAAAGCGAAAATCAAACCAAACTTGGGTGGGGGGGAGAGACTAAACAAAAACAAAATGGCTACAATGGCTACACTGTATATGCAGCAGATGCAGCAGACGCACATTAGTGCCATGAGTGTTCTTCCAGTAGCGGCGGCGCTACATGTTTTCAATGTGTTTGTTGTCTATATGGCAATATCCCGCAGGTCACAGAGGCAGCCTGTTAACAGGGGGTTCATACCAGGGGTGGTTCATACACCCCCCCACCACCACCACCCCACTGGTGCTGTTGAAGGCATTGTGTGAAGGCCCTCTGGCATTTATAAATGCAGTGTCGGTCCTGCGGTGGAGCTCTGCCCCGCAGTCGGTCAGACATGGCTGCCGCTCATCACTCAGCCCTAATGATGCCTTGTTTCCCCCCCCCCACCAACACCCCCACCCCCACCCCCCCGGCCAGAGTGCACATCTGACGGGGTCGTTGGCAGGTCGCGACCCCCAGGTGGCCGCGGTCCGATCGCTGCGCTCCTCCGCTTGTTTTTGTTTGCTCTTTCTCTCTCTCTCTCTCTCTCTCTCCCTCGCTCTCTCTCTCTCTCTCTCTCTCTCTGTCTCTCTCTCTCCCCTCCTTTTGCTGTCTTTCTGTTAGTTTTATTTTTAGTTTTTTCATGCCCGAAAAGGTCTGAAAAATAATGACTATTCGTTTCCCCCCAGAATTGTATTCTTGTCAGGGTGGAAAAGCCTCTGAAACAGCATTTAGACCATCATGGAACACTAAAACTCTCCATTAAAACCTGTAATAATAATAATAATAATTATAAAACATAGTCATGCATACATGTGTGATATCTGATTAAAATGTTGCATTAGAATTATTTCAGGTTAAGTGTTTCCCATAGCCAACCAGTGTAGTCTTGATCAATTTTACAAATAAATATGTAATCAAACAAACTGCATCATATCCATGATATCAGAGGTAATAAAAGGCCAATATCGGTAAACTGATATATCAGTGTAACCCTCCCCTCTTTTCCTTCTTTGTCTCTTGTTTCCTCATCAGCTTCTCCTGCTTTTTTTCATGCTTCTCTCTCTCTCTCTCTCTCTCTCTCCCCCTTCTCTGTCTCTTACTGTGTCTCTTGCTCTTTCACTCTCCTTTAGTCAAAGTAGCCCTGGTCCCCATAGCAACACATGGTGAACTCTTAATGTCGGGAGTGTGTGAGCGGCCAGATCATTAGTGTGTATGCAGCCTGCTGAATGGCCTGAATCCTATTCCTCATTCCTGAGATTTCACACCGACACATCCGTCACCTCGACTTGATTTTACTCAGCCGGACTGAGCGACCGCCCATGATGATATTTGGATATTCGCCTGATCCCAAATCTGTGTGTGCAGTGGGTGAACTGCGTGTGTATGTGTGTGTGTGGGTGTGTGTGTGTGTGAGATCACATGAAGATTGAGAGGCGACACTGGGAAACGTCCCTCCGTCACGCCTGACTCACGCTCTGCTGTTTTTTTTTGGCCGTTAAATCTCCAGAGCGCTGATAACAGGTCAGCCGTTGAGAGAGAAAAGAGAGGGAGGAAGGGTGAAAAGAGAGAGAAGGAGGGAGGGAGGGAGGGAGGGAGGGAAAGAGGGAGGGGGGGTAGAGTGAGAAAGAGAAAGAACCAGGATATGATTAGAGAGAGAGTGAGAGTAAGAAAGTGTGTGTGTGCACGAGAGAAAAAAAAAAGAGAGAGAGGGAGAGAGATTGGTCTTCCTTGTGCTTGCTTGCTCGCTGTGTGGGCGGTGCGTGGAGTGGAGGGGTCAATGGGATGCCGTGATAGGCTAATCTGCCAGGAAGGGAGGGTTAAGGCAGGCCTCATGGGAGCAGCTCATTGGCTGGACTCACTCGCCCTGTGAAATAAAACCTCATCGCTTCTTTGTTTTCTTTTTTTTTGTTTTTTTTTACCGTTTAGAGATTGATAGTGCGGGTATTCACTCTGAGATCTCTTTTCGAGTGTGAATATTTATCTGCCTGTGTCTATATGTGTGTGTGTGTGTGGCATACTTTCTTGGTTCATCCCAGTTCCTGTGGGAGTGTGTGTGTGTATGTGTGTGTGTGTATGTGATGTTTCCAGGGCTGCGTGTGCTCGTCCTCCAGTCAGACACATGGATGACAGATGACCCAGTGGGAGACACCAGCCCATCCTGCCCAACCGGAATCTGCCTGACCCCCCCCCCCCCCCCCCCCCCCCCCCCCGCCCACCGCCACCCGCCTACCGAAAAAGTTCCTACTTTGTTTACTTCCTCGGCTTTTAGCCATAAATCTTGGATTCACCTCCGACGTGGCGTTGCCCCTTTTCCTCGGGTTACAGCTTTGTACACGATCATAATAGCTGCGTCATCGCGTGTATGTGTGTGTGTGTGTGAGGGAAAACAAACCAGCCGCAACCTGGCTGCATGCATGCCTGTCCATCGCTTTAGAGGGGGGGGGGGGTGGGGGATGTGGAGGGGTGGACGAGGAGGTCGGAGAAGGGGGGGGTGAGGGAATGGGAGGGTTGGGGGGGGGGGGGGGGGGGGGGGGAGGAGGTGGGAGCTTACTGGACCAGAGGAAACCTAAATCCTCATATAAAAAGGCCATGCACTCAGCCCAGGCCGAGGGAGGGAGGGAGGGAGCGAGGGAGGGAGGGAGAAAGAAGGGGAGAGAGAGAGAGAGAGAGAGGGGAAAAAAGTTGATTTCCTTTTTCAGCAGAGCCATACATCACAGGGCCTCCCAGCTGCAGTGTCACAGGCTGACAGAATGACATGTGTCATTTATCAAAGGGGCCAGGCGGGGGCCTTGGGAAACGTGCACCACAAAGCCTGAGAGAGTTCATTCCAACGCTCAACCCTCCCTCCCTCCTTCCCTTCCTCCCTCCTTCCCTCCCTCCCTCCCTTCAGCCCGCCCCCGCCGTTCACTCTGCTCCTCGTTTTCTCCTCTCTCTCCCCCCACCCCCCCCCCGCCGCCACCGCCACCTCCTCCTCCACCACCTCCACCCTCCCTACTCGCCTTGCCTGGTGCCAAAAAAAGGGCCCTGTAATGTTTTCTGTCTTCCCTGCACTCACACACAGCTGCTGTGTGTGTGTGTGTGTGTGTGTATGTGTGCGTGGGTGTGTATGTGCATGCTTGGTCCATCGGGTATGGCATGGTACAGGCACTCGTCATACTTTATAGCCAAGGTGAGTCCAAATTTGATGTTGTAGTTTTTATCATGATAATTGAGAGCTGAAAGATCAGGCAAAAATTGCCAGATTTGAAAGCCATATCTAAAAAAGAAAAATCACCATTATGAGAGCAGGACCAATGTGCCCTCTAAGCTGATAGTTTCGTGACTTGCATCTAATAATTTATAATATTGACCAAATAATAATTTCTTGTCAGTCCGGAAGCTCTGGTTGCAAATGACACTCGATGCAGTAACTTTGCCTCACTAAAGGGATTAGTGAATTGACACCTCTGTGTGTCTGACTGTAACTCCTCCAGGGCCGGCGGTTGTTTTCTTTTTGTTGCTTTTTGGATTTTCCTGTCGCTGATCTTGTCAAAGACTGGCTTTATTTTCTTTCTTGTTGCTTTTGGCTTTATAGAACGTTGTTGTTGTGCTGTTGTCACTCCCCCGTATCATTCCGTACTAACTCATTTTCATTCATTATACCTCTTAGTTGTTTGGGAACATGCATGCACACACACCCACACACACACACACACACACATACATACCGTCCATACCTGTTGAAGACTTGTTTGACAGAGTGATTACCGCTCGTCTGTCTGGTCGGGCCCCAGTCGGGCGTCTGCGGGGTCACGGCAGCGAACGCCGGGGGCCCGTTCGAGAACGCGGTACGTTACAGAACAGCTTGTACATAGGAACGGCCGTTGCAACCGATCTGTCACTTACAATAGCGAGCTGTGTCAGTCCAGTCATGGCATGCCTATCTACAACTTTGTGTTAATGTCTTACCTCACCGCATACACTCCGTTTCCAGCTTCCTCTCATCCATCATCGGCTCACCTTTCATCCGAACCCCTCATCCACCCCCATCATCAGCCCCTGGTAGGGTTAACTCCGTCACAGCCGCCTCCAGAATCAATAAACTATCTCACCTGGGTGTGTCCCCCCCTCCAGAGCCGGCTCTTTTATAGCGCCGCTCATTTCCTCCAGCATAGACGGATTAGGAGTTGAGGGAGGCCAGAGCTCTACCACCCCGATCTGCCACTTTCTGCCTCGGAATTAGAGAAAACTGTGTTTGGTGTACTGCTCTAGCAAAGCTGGTGCGGTTGCCTCGTTTGTTCACCATCCCCCCCTTGAGGGATATATTTAAAAGTTGACGCTGACGGGATGAGTGTCAGTTGGGTATGACAAGGTGTAGCACTTGCCATACCAAAGTGAGTCTTAGTTTTGATCTTAATTTTCATCATTATAATGGAGAGCAAAGATGAAACAAATATCAACAGAAATCTATTTGGAAGCCATATCTAAAAAAAATCACATAATTCAGAACCAATGTTCTCTCTAAGCTGATAGTTTAGTGACTTTCATTTTATAATTTATCACTTTGAACAAATAACATCTTGTCATTTAGAAATTTTGTTGATATAACCAGGCTTTGAAGTTCCGGAGGCAAATAATATTACATGTAAGGACTTTTCCATATAGCTTAGGGTTTAGTGAATTGAGCCCCTGATTGACGCACAGCTTTGTAGAATGGTATTCTTCTCCGATTGTTAATTGGTAATTATAATTGAAATAATTGATAATTTAAAAACACCAATAAGATCTGTTATGTCATCGGCATATCAAAATTATTCGACTCGTCTAAATTTTTTTTTTTGGCTATTGTGACTGACAGCCATGCCTCACAATAACAAAATATTTATTTTATGCGCCCATGCACCTTTTTTTCGAGACCTGTGCCTGCTTGTTTACTTTTGGCTTCTGAGGCCAGGCTGGATATTTCTACTTGTGGCGCTGGAGCCTCAGCGGTCGGTGCATAATCCAGAGCCAGGTCCTGGAGGATCAGACGGCATGAAGAGCAGCTCAAAAAACGGCGGGGTGAAAATCTGTGTTTAATAATTAAAAATCCGACTGAGGGCAGCACGAGGTGGCGAGCAGACAGAGGGAGATGGGAGGGAAAAGAGAAAGGAAGACATGGGGGGAGCCCTCCTGACGGTATAATGTTTCCTTGCTTTGTCTGCGGGGGTTAAAAGACGTGGTACATCATTAAGGAGAATATTCACTGGCGGTGTCACTGTGGGCTGACCTCTCCAACAGGTCACGGATAGTTCACTCTTTAAAACCCCCCACCCTCCCAAATCCCTCCCCACCCCCTCCGCTATGCACACAGCCATAGGTATGTGTTTGGTGTCGAGAGTTTCGGTCACATGGTGGCCATTTTGATATCTCCGTTGTCTTTTTTTTGGCAAGGACCTTCAGCAGTAAAAGCTTTTCATGGATGACAATGTGCAGGAGGCGGCCAAGTTCAGCGTCAGCCCGAACGATGATATTATGGCACGGTGAAAATTCATATTAGCTTTGGAAACTGTTCTGAACTGATATCAGGAAGATATTTAGGTTCTGCAGGTAGCAGCTATGGACGACTACGGGCGTCGAGTCAACTTTCATTTTGTCTCTATATTTACGTGGGTTTTCAATGTTGGTGCAGGCCGTCCTATCAACATCTTTTCAACGTCTTCATGTTTGCTGGGAGGTTTAAATAGAGATCAAGAGGGAAACGAGGGGCTTGGAGATGCAGAATAGCTCTGTCTTTGTAACACTACATTAACAAATGCCTCCTACCTCCCTTCACCTCTCCTATTCAGCCTCTCCCTCTCTCTCCATTCGTTTCAAGCCTCTTCTTTGTCTTTTCTCCTCCTTTCTCTATCCTTCCCTGTGCATTTGGTGTGTGAGTGTGTGTGTGTGGAGTAGGGAGGGGGGGTTTGGTTGGTCAGAGACAGCCCCTTTTCATTTGTCTTCATAAGCCTCATTTATTTTTGCAGCCAGATGTGAGCTGACAGACATCACTCAGTGGCCCCTCTCCCCGCTCGCCTCCCCCTGGCACCCTTGGGCCCCCACCCCACCCACCCAAACCCCCCTCCCGCTAGGAGGTCAGGAAAACAGTCACGTCCCCCAGCCCCCCCCCTCCCCATCAGTGTTACTGAAGATGGATGTGTCTTTAAAGCAGAGATTGATTGTGGATATCAGAGTTATGGCGCCATTCATCACGGCCAATATTATTCAGACGAGAGGGATTGAACAAGGAGGTGGAACTCCTGCGCCCATGGGTGGGTTTCGGGGGGACAGCGTGGAGGAAGTTTAATAGATTGTAGACGAGTGTGTGTCACTGGGTGTGTGTGTGTCATTGAATGAGTGTGTGTGCTTGTGCTCATGCATGTGAACACACACGTACGACGATAAGTTAAGCTTTTCTCTGCCAGAACGCATATGTCGTTGCATATGTTTGCTGTTTTTCCTCTTCCTTCTCTCATTAGTGTGTGTGTGTGTGTGTGTGTGTGTGTGTGTGTGCTTGCTGCCGTTGCTTCTCTTAGCATAGATGTCTCCATTGATCCCCAGTGATGTGATCCTCCTTCAGAGTCTTTTCTCATCGGACTTTTTGATTTACGGCTTCATTAGGATCCTTATGCTACCTCCCCTTCCTTTTGTCTCCCTCCCGTAGCCAGGTCACTCTGGGAGACACACACACACACGGAACACACACAACACACACTCTGTAGAGGGAAAACAGCCGTAGCAACTCAAGGACTTTGCATCCCAACACTTTGTGTCGTTTGTTTCTGTTCTGTTTGTCATCTTTGTGAATAATCTCTTATTATTCATCAAGGCTTAGCACCTCGTTGGGCCCTGAGAGCTGAAGTGCTGTGGCGGTTTTGGAGGTGCTTCCCTACCCCCAGGCAGCCCCACTCGGCTGAAAAGAGCCCTCATTGTGTGTGTCGTCTTTTATGGCGCTGTCTGAAAGAGAGGGATGCACTCCAGTCGGCATTCAAATGCACGTGGTAAAGCAGCCAGCAGAGCAGGACAAACACCACAGGTTGTAAACGCTTTGAAAAGGAGTGTGAGTGTGAATGTGTAAGAGTGTGCGAGTATGTGTGTTGTAAGTGTGAGTGAGTGTGAGTGTGTGTGTGTGCGCGCGCAGGCTCCCGACTGAAAGGTTTTCACTCTCTTTACCTCCACTTTTTCTCGCCTGATACAGTTCGCCTCTTACTTTACTCCTTTTTTCTGTCCACCTGTCTCTCGTCGTCGCCTGAAATGACTTTCTTCTTCTTCCACTAAGAAGAGAACCTCTAAGTTTTCGCTTCTCATGTTTTTAAAATCCCCCCGCCATTATCAGGAGTCAAGTCATGCAGAAATGTAAAAAATAAGAAGGTAATCACACTTTGTGCTGGTGCTTTTGTCGTCAGTCCGTGATGGAAATGGGTCTAAATATGAGATTAGAACCTGCCGGTGACTGATGCTATTAGGCAGATATGCCATAGACTTTACTATCTCCCATGAAGGATTAGCGCAAATTATACTGGGAGACAGGCTTGATTTCTCCTCTGCCTGGCTGGATGTGGGCATTTGAGGCACTCTAAGTTGACAGCGTCTGTCTCTGCTTAGTTCTCCGAGACAGGTTGTGTGACAGCTGATGCCAGGCAAGGGCTTAAAAAGTGTGTATGTGTGTGTGTGTGCGTCTATTTGTGTGTTGGACGAGGTTTGGTCTGTATGTGTGAGTATGCGTCTGTCAGTATGTGTGTGTGTGTGTGTGTGTGAGTAGGAGAGTTATAAACTGACAGGCGAGTGTGTTTGAATGTGATTGCGCGTCAATGACTTTTTTCAGAAAACAGGTTCTCTTTGAGTAGGGTGACAATTGGGAAAGGCTAATTTTAAGCTCGGTGGCTCCTCTTTAATTCTACACACCGTTATCTTGCGTTGTTTCAAAAAAAAAAATGATGCTGTCTGTGAGACTGTCCAGGTGAAGCCGTTTATATATAGCCGGGACTCAGGAAGAAAGCTGGTCAGAAGTTAGACCGGGTGCTGGATTTCAACGATTAAAGAAAAATAAAAAAACAAAACCCCGATAACAAAACTCTGAAGTTTCTCCTTGCACTCAAACCATCACTCTGCTTCCGAGGAGTCCGTCATAACGTCGAGCCGATCGCATCCATCATGTTTTGCATAGTCTCAAATTGAAGTGTTTGAAGTTGGATGTTGATATGGCCGGAGGAAGGCGGCCGAGGAGTTGGTTCACCTCTCAGGAATGTTGGAGGGAACATGTAAATGCTCCCTGTTTTAGCCCTGCTGTCTCCTCGCGGCCCGCTGATTTAGGAGGGTGACATGTCCTTTAATGTTGGGTAGTAAACCGGAGGGGTGGATTTATAGGTCCGAGCCTTGTTTTCCCCGCACTGTCTCTCTCCGCCGGCTCGCATGATGAAAGCGCCGGCTCCGGCCTTGCTGCATTTAGGGCGTTTTCACACCTAGTTGTTTTAGAGGAGATATTTCGAACCCTCGAGTGGATTCCCTCATAGTTTGGTTTGTCTGGCTATATGAGAACACAGAAATTGGAGCGAGTCCTTGTTGTGAAGGAGGTTTCTTGGTACCCCGGAGCTTTGTTTGGACTGAAAATCACATGATCCAACCCGACTACAGGAAGCTGTGGTCATTATGGGTTAAACACGCCATGAGTTATGGGTTAAGCATGAGTTTTACCCCAGAAGAAAGTCCTTTCCTGCACCAAATTTCTGACTAATGAAGGAAATGAATCTCCCATATGGCTCTTGTTGATGAATTATGGTTTGCTTGAAATTTTACATGTGAAACAGCAAAGCAACATTTGTCCCCTGATTCATACCGAAGCAAATGATCCATACTGTAGGCTTGGAAACACCCTTATTCACCAGCAACCCGTCTTTTGATTCACCTCGTCTTTACTTCACTTCTCATTTTTGATCTCTCTTCCCACTCATCATCCTCCTCTCTGCTCTTTCGTCCTCCTCTTAGTTTGTGAGGTGCGATGCATAACAGTGTTTTTGTTATGTCAGCAGCAGTAAAAGAGGTCAAAGTTTAGAGCGGCTCACATAGGAGTAGGGGTAGACCGATATATTGGTTTGCCGATATTGGCTTTTTATTAAGGATTGGATATCGGCCAGTCGGTGTCATCCACCTCGGACATGATGGAGGTTCCTCCCTGACCGCAGCTAGTGAATACGTTTTTATTAGTAGTGTTTTTATATCAGATGTCTGACCAGACACCTGTGTGGTGTGGGAGGATTTTACTTAACAGTCTGTAAAACCTACAATGAAACCTGCCTTAAAGAGCTGCTAACCCACCTTAAAGAATTTCATTAGTAGCTTTTAATAGAGAGTTTTAGTGTCCCATGATAGTCTAAATGTCGTTTTCCACCCTGACAAGGATAACAGTCTAGGGGAATTTATGGAGCATGATAATGGTCAAACAAAATATATTGAATTGCCACAAAATATCAGCTATCAGCAGCTTCAATACAAAAATATTGTCATCAGTATCGGCCTTCAAAAACCCATATCGGTCGACCCCAACGCAGGATGCTCCAAATCAGTCTCAGCCTCTCCTCGACACAGTTTGACTGATCAGTCCGAGGCCTAGTTTGCCTCCGCCAGCGTGGGACTCGATGTTCGTTTCTCTATTTATTTCCACGGCTCATGCGTTTTTCCCCATATAAAGACAGTCCATGTCCGACGGTGTCACCGCGTGATGGATTGCATAGTCCTTTTCTCTCAGGAAGAGAAAGGGGGATGGTGGAAAGAAAGAAAGAAAGAGGGAAAGAATGAGTGAGAGAGTGAGAGAGGGAGGAAGTGGAGTGGTGCGGTGCAGCAGTGAAGGACATGGCAGCTTAGCGCCGGCCAAAAAGACTGTGCTGAACACCTGCTCCTGTCTCCAACGCCCCTTCAACCTCCTCATTACCTGTCAATCTATCACAAGGCAGCCAGATCAAATGTCTGCAGCAGCCAGGACTCGCGCAGGGAGGGAGGGAGGGAGGAGGGAGGGCGAGCGAGGAAGGGAAGAAGGGGAAGAGAGGGACAGATTGCAAGTCTGGAAGAGGCAAAAAAAAGAAAAGAAGGGGAAGTAAATGGAGCAGCTGAATGTGCATATTGGAGATCTGTTTATGACATGGAGTAAACTCTTTTTTTGGACTGCACCGGTTTATAAACTTCGGTGGGAGTTTGTCTTGTTGCTAGATTTAGGATATATGGGAGTCAGTTGGGTATCGAAAAAAAATCTTTAAAAAGTCACATCAGGGAAGCATTCAGGACCTATGACTAAAAATGGATCATACTGACCAAATAATAACATCTTGTCAGTCATCAGATTTAATCCAAATCAGCAGGTTTCAAGGGGTTGGTGGTAAATATTAGATGCAGGGACTTTTCCATAGTTTAGAGTTTTACTGAATTTGATTGAAGTTGACTTTCTTCCTCTGCTCTATTTTTTTGTGTTTGGTAGTGTACTATGCCCTCCACCTCCCCCCCTCCACTCTAGCATTTGGACCCGTCCGCTCCCCCCCCCCCACCCTACCGCATCGTCTGGCCTTTGATTGGCGCCTCTGTGTAAAAGAGGTGAATCTCTGACAGACAAGCGCCTCTGCAGGGAGGCGGGGCCTGCGGTTTCGGATTACAGCGACAAGGCTGCCTGTGTGTGGGTGTATGTTTGTGTCTGAGTGTGTGTGTTTTCTGCATGAGAGGAGTGTATGCTTGTATGTGAGAGAGAATTTGTGCACGTGTACGTGAGTGTGTACATTTTTTGAGCATGTGTATATGTACAAGTGTGTATGTGTGTGTGCTTTAAAAGGCGGAAGAGTCTTAGCTCATCAAGGTGCATTAGTGCATGCATGACCAGTCCCAGTCCTCTATTTCTGATCCTTTTCAGTCCCTACTCTCTCTCTCTCTCTCTCTCTCTCTCTCTCTCTCAGCCTCTCTGTAGCTCTCTCGCCCCTCTCTGTCCCTCAGTGTGTGAGCTGTGGTGATTTACGGTAATTATCCATCGTTGGGTCATCTATCAGGCTGGCCGTTGCTAGGAGATGGAAGCAGCTGCTGCTGGCTGTTGTCTTGTCAGAGACAGTGTGTGTGTGTGTGTATACGTGCTCATGTGCGTGTGTGTGTTTACTGGGATTTGGGTAAGGGTGTGTGCATGTGTGTCTGTGTATGTGCTTGTGTGTGTGTGTGTGTGTGTGTTTATTGGGAATGTGTGTGTGTGTGTGTGTGTGTGTGTTCAGGTGAAGTGCTCCATCCTGATGTAGGGATTTAAAGGCACAGGTGGTGGTGAAGAAAGAAGGAAGCGATGGAGTCGACGGATGGAGGGATGGATTATGGGAAGAGGGTGGAGTGGGTCAGAGGTTGAAAGAGGCCAGGTGGAATATGAATGTGTGTGTGTGTGTGTGTGTATGTGAGGGGAGGGGGGGGCAGCTTAAAAGGCACAGGTGTGTGTCTATGTGTGTGTCTGTGTGTGTGTGTATGTGTGATAGACAGGGGAGCTGTATGACAAATTTATCCAGGCAGATGGAAGTTGGAAGAAGTAGGGCCTTGGGGAGTAGTTTTAGGGACTGTGAAAATTGGAAGATCGAGTGTGTGTGAGTGTCTGTGTGTGTGCGTGTGAGGGGGGACGGGGTGGGGTGGTTGTGGTGATGGGGGGGGGGGGGGTCTATTTTCTATTGGCAGGTGATCGTCCCACAGATGGTTGCTGGTTCAGATCCCTGCTGAGTGGCCTATTTCTCTTTATTCTGCCTTTATAATCCTCTGTAACCCTTTGTGTTGAACCCGTTTCAGGTTTCATGATCCTCACACGCCATTCATGTTCAAGCAGAGACTTCGCCCCCCCTAAAATGTTTTAGGGTTAGCTGCAAGCCTAGGAGTCTAAACACTCTGAAGCTGCCACTGAACATATGAGAGGGAGGCTCGAGGAAAAGAACAGGAGAGGACATTATCATCAGTGTGCACAGTGGAATATTTTAACCAATTGCATATAAAAAACAAGGATAAAAGAAGATAATAATGTAGATATAGATGGTGATAATAATAATAATAATGATAATAATAATAAGAATATAACTAGAACAAACAGTTACCAAAATACTTTACAAGATAAATAAAAATCTGCAAAATACAAATAAACAAAACAACAAAAATCAACAAATAGTATAATAATAATAATAATAATAGTAAAATAAAATAACAAAAATGTGAGCAATAAATAAAAGAAAATAAATACTACTACTGCAACTACTACTAATAATAATGGTAATAGTAATAAATAAAATTCTAAAGAGCAAATGCACAGAATAAAAAAAAAATATATAAAATACAGACCATTTCAAATAAAAGCGAGAAAGCATGAAAAAGCATGTTTAGAAAAGTGTGTTAAAGCAGCACACTGAGCCGAGAAGAGCCGAGAAAGCAGCATCACCTTTAGTCTTCAGTCTGGACTGCGGAACGACCAAGAAAGGCCGCGGATTCTCCTTACTTTCCCCTCCGAGTTACGCCGAGGTTGTGTTTGCTTAACCCTTCGTCTGATCTGGAAAAGGCAGCTGGATATAAGCCACACTTACATACGAGCTAACTGTAAATACAACCTCCACCCTCGGCTCTCCATACCGGCCTAATTAGCGCCAGTTAGCATTTGTCATTACGTTTAGGGGTGAAGATTAGGAACACCTCTCAATTAATCTGCAATCAGCCTGTTTGTTAATTAGCTAACCTGTTCTAAGTGGCCTTAAGGGCTCTTGTGTAATTAGCTAAGCTGCTGGGAAGCAGGCCGTGTGTGTTGACATTGACCTGAAGCACGCATTTACACACACACATGAGCACACGTATAGACACACACACACATGTACACACACACACACACACACACACACACACACACACTTTTATAGTTTTGCAGACAACTCCAGTCACGGTCAAGAGGGACAAGCACCCCTGGCTCCCAATCAATTGTTACACACACACACACACACACACCTACACACACACACACACACACACACACACACACACACACACTGTACTTGGCCTCCTGTGTTTGTTCAGGAAAAACAAATGCTCATAACACGCACATGCAAACACACACACTTCCAAACATATTTCACTTAGTCGTGGCAAGCACACACACACATGCTCATCCAGATACACATTTGCACTGAATATTCCTCCCTTCACTCTCATGCAACCCCGCAACCCTGAAAAGCATTCTTAGAAATGATGGGAGGGGGAAAAAAACCCTACACTGTACAGCCGGTGCACGCACACTCTTTTGAACGTTTCATCCTTTTTTAAGTGCGACAACATCCCCACCAAAATGAACAGCCTCCCCGTCGCTGTGTCGAAGCGTTTTTTAACTCGCTCACTTCAAAGCCATTTGTTTACTCTGCTGCCTCCTGACATTGTCTGTGGTAATTAAAGGAGCGCGCTGAAATTTATGGTTTAATTATACAGGCCTTGTTATGCAGAGGAGACCAGGATGAGCTGATATGCTCAATAAAAATAAATAAATTCCATACGGGTTTATTGAACCTGCATACGCACGGAGGGCGCAATCGTTTCAGCCACTCAGGTGTGTGTGTATGTGTGTGTGTCTGCGTGTTATTGTGTTTATGCGTTCGTGCATGCCTGTGTATGCATATGTGTGCATGTTTATTTATGTATTGCCTCACAGGACAGCGGCAGCACAGTGCGGAGCGAGAGTGGGTGAGAATGAAAATTAAAAAAAAAAAAAAAAAAAAAAAGGCCAGATGAATTGCAATCGATTGGCGCTGGTTCACTCTATTGATCCCCCAGCATGTTAAACCCTGCTGTACTCCATGAAGAACACTCAGTCAGTCAGTGCCAACCCCCCCCCCCCCCCCCCCCCCCCCGCCCACTCCCCGACCCCCAACCAACCAAACACATGGCTAGATATACTGTAAATGCCTCCATGTGTTGTTACTGCATGCATGTGTAAAAAGCGCAGATGATAATGTTTGCAGCCCCAATGCAATGGAAGTTTCATTATCTGTGAATGTGCATTGTGTGTCTCTGTGTTTGGCTGTGTGCGTGTGTGAGATTGAGTGTGAGTGTGTGTGTGTGTGTGTCTGTGTGTGTTGTGCATGCACAGTAATGGAGAGAGTGATCTTGGCTGTGGCCCACGAGCTGCTTCTCTGAACTGATCTTTGAGTTGGGTATAAATAGCGCTGGCTCTATAAATAAAACAGCAGCACCTTTCACACTCTCACTCTCTCTTTCTCTCTCTCTCTCTCTCTCACACACACACGCTATACCTCTTGGATCTTATACACAAACATACACACAAGTGCACTCACATAGCCCCTCCCGTCAATCGATACATCATTCTGTAGAGGTCAGGTAGAAGGCTGTCTGTGGGACACACTGACATATTAACCTGTACCTGTATAGAACTCACCACTTCTCTGACCTCTGACCCCACGTTGTCCTACAGGACACTGATCCAGCCGGACGGACGCCCCCGTCAATTTACAATCCACTATTTTAAGCATTTAGCTGACGCTCTTATTCAAAGCGACACTGTGAGCAGGTTCAGTGTCTTGCTCAAGGACACTTTGATGAACCATCATTGGCTGTTGTGGGGATTGAACCTGAGAGTTTCTGGTTACGGGACAGTCTGTCGCAACCGCTAGTCCGACCCGCCACCCCTTGTCCTGTCAGGAAGACTCTCTCCCACCTCGCTCTGCTTAACTGGTTGCACTGGAAGCTTGGAAACTCGGAAAGTGATATTATTCGCTAATGTTTTGTTTTCCTTCTGCATGTCTAGAAATGATATTTCTAACATAAACCAACCAAAGCAGATCAGTGCTTTCGGGACAATCTTCCAAAAACTCCTTTAAAGCGCTAGCTGGACTGGACATTTAGTTGGAAGTTGACTCACTTGACTCTCTTCTCCAGCAATGCAATAATACTGAATACATGCCAATAATACTGAATTTCAACACTAATCCTGTTTGCGCAGCACTTATTCATATTCACACACTACTTTCTACGTCAGTCCATTATGTAGCTGTGTGTCTGAAGAACAGCATGTCCCGTCCACCGCTGTCTCCCGAGCTCAACTCAGGCTAGAAGTGTTTTGAAATGGGGTGGGGTGGGGGGGGGAGATAAATTGGTACAGCGAGCTGGAATGCTGCAGCAGTTATTTAAGGCCCTGTAGGTGCTGCCTCGGCCATATGCTCCCATTATTCCGCTTGGGAGGGGCCCATGTGGGCGTGCGAGCAAAGGCTGGAGAGTGGAGGAGGGTGGGAGAGAGAGAGCAAGAGAAGGAGGGGGTGATGGAGGGAGTGAGAGGAGAATGGTAGCGGAGGAATTATTTTAAGGAGAGCCCCCCTATCAAGCGCGGGAGGAATTTTAAGAACGGGATACCGGGAGAAGCCTGAGATGAGATGAGAAAGAATTAGCTTTTAAAGTAAATGATCGCCTTCACCCTCAATATCCGGCTCTTTCACCGTCGTCTTTGCATAATTCATCTCGTCAAATTTTGAGGTGCGACAGATTATAATTAATGAACTCCTGAACTTTTCAGGGTGATAGTTTCTCCTAGGTCAGAGCTTCTCAATCATCTTCATATCACCGACTTGCGTTTGATGCGATTTCGTCCCACAGACCCTCGTATGCGTAGATTTTTGTTGCTGATTTCGTTGTTGATTTTTTTCTTTTCATATAAATTTTATTAGGCATTTTGCAGCTCAGGTTATTACAACACAATATGTATCATATTCAGTAGTACAATTTTCAGTTCCAAATATTTCTAACAAAACAAATGCAATATGTTCCATTAGATGAGGGTTATTGTGCTTCAAAAATACACCAGCTAGACTTTGAGATTGTACACTCATGGCAGCACACCACAGATCACATTTTGTTGTTGATTTTTCACAATGTATAAAAGGCCAATAGAATTTAATTAAATAGTATTGTATTGTAGAACTATCCATATTGTAAATGGAGAGATAATAGTGGTGAGAGTGAAATCTATGAATAGAATAGTCATCCTTGTACATTCTCTAACTGAGATAATTTCTAGTGAATTAAATTGTAGTGAGATTAAACTTTTTCCCTCAGAACACCCTCAAGGACCATTGGGTGGTCCCTGAACCCCACTTTGACAACCACTCTATTAGGTCACTTTTTTAGCCTCTGTACTGTAGGTAACTTGATATGTGTCCATTATGAAAACAGAAAGGCCGAGATCTAGGCCTGCTGTTGTTAGCTTCGTATCTCTCTCTCTGTCTGTTTTTCTCTATCTCTCTCTCTCTCTCTCCTTCTCCCTATCTGTACAGTCTCTTGTCAGGCTGAGGCCTGTGTTCCTGATCAGGGCATTGCTCTCATGTTAGCCGCTCCACGGGAAACACATCCCAGCATTCCCTCTGACACGCCGGCAGCAGCATTACCATAATTGGCTTTTCTACATGACGGGACAGAGGAAATAATAATGTCATTTTATTTACAGCCCTCTTGTCCCGGTCCGAGAGCTATCACCCCCCCTTCCTTCTCCTCCTCCTCTTCATCCCTCCTCCATCCTCCCTCCCCACCGCCGCGCTCTTTCTCTTGTCTTCACATACACTTACATACACCCCCTCCTCCTCCTCCTCCTCCTCCTCTATCTCATCTCTCCCTCTCTCTCTCTCTCTCTCTCTGTGCAGGGCGCGAGTCTCGTTCTGCCACGGCGTGTAGGTCAAGCGATGGCTTTTTGATCAGCTCCTGTCCAAAGCCATCAGGGCTGAGAGGCACGTAATGGAGAGCGGGGTGACAAACAGAATCTGGGGAAGGAATAAGACTGCCAGTTTCCTATTAGAGGCCGGCCTAAACGGCCCCTGCCCCCCCCCAACCACCTACCCCCCCCATTCCCTGCCACGAACCCACTCCTGCACCGCCTAAATCACATGAGTGAAGGGGCCCGCGATTGGACATTAGTGCCGCAAATGACTGCCGTGATTGC
The DNA here is from genome assembly GCF_048128805.1 of Centroberyx gerrardi. Lineage (NCBI taxonomy): Eukaryota > Metazoa > Chordata > Actinopteri > Beryciformes > Berycidae > Centroberyx > Centroberyx gerrardi. Next base: position 19,402,011 of record NC_136008.1, read on the forward strand.
CCCCTCTTCCCAAACTCACATCAAATAAATAAAGAAATGTGTGTAAATAAATAGAAGGAGGGGTGTTGGAGAGATGGAGCCGGGGGTGGGGGGCTGGAGGGGGGCGGGACTGACTGGTTTCATCCCCTTCTCTTCCCTCTCTCTCGTTTCATCGCCTTTCTGCCTTTCTTATCTGGTTTGTTTGGCTTTGACAGCGGCCAAATGGTGAAGCTCCGCGAGCCTGACAGAGAGTTTTATTGATTTAACAACCAGCAGACTCTCAGCAAAGAAAAGGGAGAAGGCAAAAAAAAATGGGAAGGGCGGAGAAAGATACCAAAGTTTTGAAAAGGAATGATATGTTTCTGCCTCGCTCCTTGCCAAAACGCTGACGTGTCCGCTCGTCGTATTTCATTTGGTATCATTTACAAAAATCAAATCATACACAAAGTGAAGCCGTGCGTGAGTGAGTATGTTTTAGAGATGATCAGTTCTCAGGTCAAGCACCTCGTCCCGTCGCGAGGCCCAGTGTTGTGTTGAGGCAGGATACAGGGCGTTCCCCACACGCTTTTCATCATGAAAAACTCCTAACATCGTATCAAGCTGCCTTGATACGATGTTCTGTCCAACAGGACTGCAAACACTTAGCCCTGGTCTGGTCTTTGAGAAATCGGAGATTGTGAACATACTATCAGCAGTGTAGAATATATATATAATTATTTTAGGTTCACACAAAAAGGAGGGCTCTTCAAGGGTTCTTTGGTTAGGGTAGTGGCTCTATATAGAACCATATTGACTCATAGAACCCTGTGGTTTGTTAAAATAAAAAAAAACAACAAAAAAAAACAAAGAGCAAAATCTGAATAAATAACACATTTTAGCTCTTGGAAAGCTCTTACATACTCAATACTGCTGAGTATTTTATGCATTCCTAAATGGTTCGTGGGGTCTTGGACATTCAGGGGGTTCTTAGCAAAATAGAAAAGTTTAATTTCACTGCATTTTAATTTGCTAGAAATTAAATTAGAATTTAGAGAATGTATAAGGATGTCTGTTGTAATTCTAGGTTTCACTCTCATCACTTTTATCTCCCCATGTACAGTGTAGACAGTTCAATTCAATACTACATTAACAACAAAAGTATGCATTTGGGGGTCTGTGATATGAAAATGTTTGATAGTCCCTGCTATAAAGCACAATAAAGGCTCTATGTAGAACCATTTGTGCATGGTGCAAGAGAGAACCTTTCTAAAAAGATTCTTTATAGTACCCAAAAGGGTTCTGCTATGGTGCAAACCTAAACAACCATTTTCTGGTACTATACATATATAGAGCCCTTTTTGTTAATAGCGTAGCAACCTTATGTACAGGTACTGGGAGAATTTTGATGCACTGGGATGTTGATGTTTGGTCTGTTTGTGTGTGTTGTCGGTGATCTGGCGTGGCTGGTGGTGGGCTTGATCGCTGCCGTTTGTGACAGTGAGTCTGCGGTGCTATCCTGGCCACGCCGCCGCCTGTCTCCTTGATGGCGGCACGTCCCCGAGCAAAAGTGACAGGCGCTTTGGCGCCCGTGCAGATGGCCCTGCTCACAGCCATCACCCGCTCGGCAAACCAAACCGCCAGGGACGGCACGCCAGCCCTTCCCCTTCCCGAGCCCGCCCCTCGCTGCTGGTGTCGCTCCGCATATGTGCGTCCAGGACACGAGAAGGAGGAGGAGGAGGCTTAATCTGGTCACCAGTCAGATCCGCACAGTCCTCGTGTTGCATTTGTTGTCAGCAGTGATTGAACAGATACAGTTGATATGCAGTCATTAGAATTTTTTCTTCCAGATGCTTCAGATTTTAGCATCCTGTCAGAATAGATGCAACGTGTCAAAACAGATGCAGAGATCATTTATTTCAAGCTAATGTTAGCCACGTTTCATCACCAAGATTGTACACTTATGGTTTGCGAAACCGTCCACTTGCTGCCTGTGATTTTTACAGATGTCTGTCTCTGCCAGTCTTTTGTCTGCGAGCTTTTGATATCCCCCTCTTTGTTGTTTCCATGACAACGTGGCAGGACAGGCATTGATTGACAGGGATCGTCAAAGGGTTCCCTGGCGTCCCGTTCAGCGTTCGAAGCCCCTCCCTGCTGCAGCCTGTGTTTTGTCACTCACCCAGGGATGTTTCTGATGTGCTGCCTCTCATTCCTGCTGTCTGTGTGTGTGTGTGTGTGTGTGTGTGTGTGTGTGTGTGTGTGTGAGGGAGAGAGAGAGTGTGTTTAGCACTGCCAACTATCAGGGTTTAGCTATTTTTTGGCCGCAGCGGACATGAGTGACTCACATAGGTAATTCCTACTGTATGTTTTCACTGTTCGCGTGGGCTTGTGAAGAATGGATAGCCATTCTGCAGGATGCCTTGTATATTAAATGGCTGATATGTGTTGATAGCCTCCTGTTCTGGAAGCGGGTTAGCGAGGGGGAAGGCACAGTAACAGAAGACACTCTGCAGATGTGTTGTAGAGAGTACAGCACATAATGCTAATCTGCTGTGTTAGGGATTTTCAGGAGTTTTAGAAACTGTCTCGGTCTCAGTCTGTCAGTGGGATTGAAGCGCAGCCAGGTTCTCCTGTAGTGCTCTCATTTCACTGAAATCCTGTCAGGCGTTAGGGGAGTATGTTGCTCATTTGGAGAAGGGTGTATCAGTAGCACACAGTGAACTCAGACTTATAGGCAATATTATGGTCGGCGGGTTCAAGTTTGCACTGTTAGAGCAAACATGTATGAGCTCCAGAGTGTGTACAGTACACACATAGGCATGGGAAGGCGAGCATGCAGGCAAACACACATTCACAAACAGGCACTCGCAAAGACACACACGCACACAGACACACACACACACACACATGCACATCATCACACTCGTGCACACGCACACAGTCACAGTCGACGGTGCAGCTGCTCACCTCCCCCACCCACTCCACCCATCTCCTCTCAGGCAGCAGTAAATGGTGCCAGTGTATATATATCAGGTATTATGTCCACTTAGATTATGATATGACAGGTTAGCGTGCCGTTTGAAGCTGACAGCACATCTGTTTCATCAGGAGAGACTGATACTGGCATCTAGGACACACATCTCACCATGCAGGAAGGAGATAAAGGAAGAAGCTAGGGGGCCGTCTTTCCTGTCTCCCTCCCTCCCGTCCTCCCTCGCCCTCTCTCTCTCTCTTCCCTCTCCCTTTCTCCTGCGCCCCCCCACCCCCACCCCCCTCCCACCACCTCCCCACCTCCTGCTCACTTTCTTTCTTCCCCCCACATCTCTCCTTCTCATTCACTCGCTCCCCCCCCACCACCTCCTGTCTCTCCTACTTACTGATGCTTGCTGTATCTTCCCTAACACGCATGCACACACACACACACACTCGCGGTCTAGCCCTCTATCTCATTTGCCTTTACACTCTATACGGGCGAACCTGTTACAGCTTGGCTCTGTTTCGTTTCCTTTCTCCACACCTTGATCTTTTGATCATGTGTTCGCTTTGCTCCTTTAATCTATCTTCTTGTCATGTGTTGTCCACGCTGTTTTGTATCACATAACAGTAGCAGATTTCACAAATGCATAAATTCTGTCTGCCCTAGACTCCCCCTCTTTAACAATTACTGAGACAGCCTCAATCCAAGTACCATTGTTTTACCAATTCTTGTGCTTATTAGCTCAAAAAAAGTGACCTTCAGCCCATCAAAGTGGGTTAGGAAATGCTGTGATATCTCAAAATGAGTGTTTTGTTTCTCTCCCTCCTGATCAGTTGCATAACCTTAACATGTGAGGAGCTGAACTTCACAGTGTGAATGAGTGAGAGGCAATAAAGCAAGGGGGAGAAAGAAAGAAAGAAAGAGAGAAAGGGAGAGTTGAACATGCAAGCATGCAGCTGGCTAACAAGGCCAAACAGACAGTGATTTCCCGGGGAACATGAGGCATGTGTGGAGGAATAGGGAGTTGGGAAGGAAAAGGACAACTGTCAGAAGCTCAGTGATTTATTTTTCCCTTGGAGGCTTTTTTCACCACTGGCTTTCAGAGACATATGTGTGTAAAATACACACACACTCATGCATGCATGCATACACACACATACACATGCGCGCGCGCTCACACTAGATGTGAATAAAAGCCTACATTTCCCATCATTGAGTATTCATTCCATGTTATTTTGACAGTGGTCCTGTTAGTGTGCTGTAAATCTTTTATTTCACTGAGCTGACCTCTTTTTCCTCTCCTCTTTTTTCCCCTTTTTTGTCTTCTCTCTCTCTCTCTCTACTACAGCGTACGTGCCGGAGGACGAGCTTAAGGCAGCCGCTCATGATGAGGAAGAGCACCTGCAGGATGACGGCCTCTCATTAGACGGCCAGGACACTGAGTTCCTGTGCAATGAGGAAGAGGAAGATGTAGACGGAGGCCAGCCACCTAGCTACAGAGACTCTCCTCTCAGTAATGGCACTAACCCCGATGCTGGCTATGGCTCTCCGCTCAGTGATGCTAGCGACCGACTCACTGACTTCAAGAGCACCTCATCCAGGGATGGTCAGGAGAGGGAGGGCGCCACTTTGCCCTTCCGCCCCAGCAACGGCCTCTCCCTCCAGGATAGCCTGGCGCAGATGAAAGCCGTCTATGCAAACCTCATCTCGGATGCCTCTTGGTCCAGCATCGCAATGGACATCATGAAATCCAAGCCTGCTGCAGCTGGCAGTATCAACAGTGCCCTCGTCGCTGCAGCGCCAACCTCTACTGCCTCTGTCTCCACAACTCCTACCATAAACAAGAGTAGTGGGATGAGCACGGCTAGCAGCCACCACAATGGAAGGAGCTCCAGCACCACTGTCAACCACACAGGCAGTGGAAGTGGCAACACCAATGGCACAGCAGCTAGCTCTGTTAGCAGCCACAGTGGAACCAGCAGCAGTGGGAGCAGCAGTGGGGTGGCAAGTAATGGCAGTGGTGTGGCCTATGACTGGCACCAGGCAGCCCTTGCCAAGACTCTTCAGCAGACCCCCTACCACCTGTTACCAGAGCCCAGCCTCTTCAGCACGGTGCAGCTCTACCGGCAGAACAACAAGCTGTATGGCTCCGTCTTCACCGGTGCTAGCAAGTTCCGCTGCAAAGACTGCAGCGCTGCCTATGACACGCTGGTGGGATTGACGGTCCACATGAATGAGACGGGCCACTACCGAGATGACAACAAAGACAAGGAGGAGGACCGGGGAAAGCGCTGGTCCAAACCCCGCAAGCGCTCCCTGATGGAGATGGAGGGGAAAGAGGATGCCCAGAAGGTGCTGAAGTGCATGTACTGTGGCCACTCATTTGAGTCCCTGCAGGATCTCAGCGTCCATATGATCAAGACCAAGCATTACCAGAAAGTGCCTCTCAAAGAACCGGTGCCAGCCTTGGCCACTAAACTGGTGCCCTCTTCGGCCAAAAAACGAGCTCTCCAGGATGCCATAGTCTCCCCATGCTCCCCAGACTCTGTCCATGCTGGTGGTGGTAACTTGTCCCTTGGGGATGCTGGCAAAGATCCAAAAGCCACAGCTAACCCCTATGTTACACCAAACAACCGCTATGGCTACCAAAACGGTGCCAGCTACACGTGGCAGTTTGAAGCCCGTAAAGCCCAGATCCTCAAATGCATGGAGTGTGGGAGCTCCCATGATACACTGCAGCAGCTGACCGCCCACATGATGGTCACGGGTCACTTTCTGAAGGTCACAAACTCTGCGTCCAAGAAGGGCAAACAGCTGGTGTTCGACCCGGTGATAGAAGAGAAGATCCAGTCCATTCCACTGCCACCGACCACCACCAGGCTCCCTGTGCCCAGTAATGTTAAATCTCAGCCAGTGTCCCCAGCCCTCTCCTCTGGCTCTGAGGAAAAGAGGGAAGGATGTGAGGATGAAAAGATGGAAGGTTGTGAGCTAGGGGAGAAAAAAATCAAGGAGGAGAAAGAGGACCCAGGTGAGAAATCTGAGGCTGATGCCACGTCATATAAATATCTCAGAGAAGAAGACCTGGAGGAGGCGCCCAAAGGGGGTTTAGATATTCTCAAGTCCCTTGAGAACACTGTATCCAGTGCTATCAGCAAGGCCCAGACTGGCACACCCACATGGGGCGGCTACCCGAGCATTCATGCAGCCTACCAGCTGCAGGGCGCTATGAAGAGCTCCACCACTGTTCTGCCCCCGACGGTCCAGAGCGTCCAAATGCAGCCGATGTTTAACAGTGGGCTTCGAAGCCTTGTGAGTGACCCGAGCTCAGTCATCCACTCCCCTCGGAGTCCTTCCTCCCCTCCCCCACTCAGGAGCAACGTCACTGCCATGGAGGAGCTTGTGGAGAAAGTGACAGGGAAAGCTGCCACTGTGAAGAAAGAGAAAGAGGAGAAGATGGTGAGCTTGGAACGATGCCGGCCCCCATCCTCAGTTAAATCCCCTTCTCCTGCACTGAGAGAGCAGAGAGAGCAGTTAGTATCTCCAAACGATCTCTCTGTAGGTAAACCGCCTATCGTGAGGAACAGCAGCCCTGGAAGTGTGGATTCAGAGCTCATCTGCAAGAAGGAGCCCAAAGAGAGCCTGGTAGATGGCCACAACAGCCACTCGAAGAATGGTTCAGAGGCCCGCCAGTCCCCAGTAACCAATGGCAACAGTCTGGGCATCATCACCGATCACTCACCGGAGAGGCCTTTCATCAACCCTCTCAGCGCACTCCAGTCAATCATGAACACACACCTGGGTAAGGCCTCCAAACCAGTCAGCCCAGCTGCAGACCCACTGTCCATGCTTTACAAAATCAGCAACAGCATGATGGATAAGCCAGCTTTCAACCCAACCCCTCAGGCCAAGCCGGCCGAGCCCATCAACCACTACCAGTTCTACGAGAGCAGTGACCAGCCCATAGACTTGAGTAAAACTAAGGCCACCACTAACAGCAACAACAACAATAACAGCAGCAGCAGCGCGCTGCTGAACAGCAGTAGTGTCAATGGTAACAAACCCCTCATTTCTCTCCCTGACTCAGTCTCCTCTCCTCTGAGAGAGAATGCTCTTATGGACATCTCTGACATGGTGAAGAACCTCACTGGAAGGCTGACACCCAAATCTTCCACTCCCTCCTCTATCTCAGAGAAGTCAGATGCAGATGGCAGCGCGTTTGAGGACGCCCTGGAGGACCTCTCCCCAGTGCAGAAGAGGAAAGGGAGGCAGTCCAACTGGAACCCCCAGCATCTCCTCATCCTCCAGGCGCAGTTTGCCTCCAGCCTGAGGGAGACTTCCGAGGGTCGCTACGCCATGACCGACCTGGGGCCCCAGGAGAGGGTCCACATCTGTAAGTTCACAGGCCTCTCCATGACCACCATATCCCACTGGCTTGCCAACGTCAAGTACCAGCTGAGACGGACTGGGGGCACCAAGTTCCTGAAGAACATGGACTCGTGCCAGCCTGTGTTCCTCTGTGGCGACTGTGCCTCCCAGTTCAGGACTCCCTCCTCCTACATCGGCCACCTGGAGTCTCACCTGGGCTTCAGCTTGAAGGACCTGTCCAAACTGTCAGCTGAGCACCTACGGGAGCAGCAGGCTGTCTCAAAGGTGATCACAGACAAAATGACATTCGGCAGCCCCCTGTCGGCCTTGACCACGCCAGAGGACGACACAGGCTCTGTGTACCAGTGCAGACTTTGCAATCGGACATTCGTCAGCAAACACGCAGTCAAACTGCACCTCAGCAAGACCCACGGCAAGTCTCCAGAGGACCACCTGGTGTTTGTCACTGCTTTGGAGAAACTGGAGAAGCTAGACAAGTTGGAGAAAGTTTAAACGGGGTCTCGAGCTGAGGGTAGAGACTGACAGCTGTGGAACTGACCAGAATTTCATTGCACTAAAATGACATTGTTCACAGTTACTGCACTGGGCCGAACTGAGCCGCCAGAAAAAAAAATCAGTCTTATTATTTTTTGTTGTGATAACTGCCTGACTGGACCATGTCTTTTCATGTTAATTTGTTTTTGTTTTGCCAAGCTTTTTTAACACTTATTTTGTAATATATTTATATGCTATTTGTCTGATCTGTGCATGTATTTTAGTGAATCAAGGTTAAACACAAGATTTTAATCTTTTCATGGCAAAAAATACAACTACTGCTTCAATGGTAACTAAAGTGGTGAGTGAAAAATGAATTGGGGGGGAGGGGGGGAGGAAAACTGTATAATACTTGATATGAAGAAGGTGAAAATTAAATGTATACACCAAAAGAATGGAAGAATACCCTGAAAGACTGAAGTAGCACCTTAGACAGTTGAATTTTGAATTTGTAAAGAGAACATGTTTTGAAATATCCTGCATTTGTCAAAATCAGATTGATTTAAAAGATCAAGGATTATCATTTCCCCCTCCTTTTTGAGTTCCTGTCACTGCAGTGTTTTTGATGATGAATGGCCTGCTCAGAAATCTGTCAGTGTATTAGAAAAAGAAACAGATCATGTGAACATTTGGAAAAATTGAAATGCTGCTTCTGGTTACAAGTCAATCAGTGAAAATGAATGGCCGTCAGTATGCAAGTTTGCTCAAAAAACTTTTTCTTGATGTGAAGTATCACCTTATAGCAATTTTCCAGTTGTATGGTTTGTTACAACTTTCTCTTTCTAAATCGTGTCGCTTTATTCAACTGTAAAGAGAACAGTCCGTTACATGTAAATGATTACCAGTGAAATGTCAGTACTCCATAAGACATATCTTACCATTTGAAACAGCTCAACATTCTTTGTATCTTAAGGTGTGTGCATTCTCTAACTTTTATATTGTCATTTTATATACAAAAATGATAAAAAAGAAAAACAGATGGTGTATATAGATATATGCTGTAGAGCTACAAAATGTCCTTTTTTAAAGAAAATACAAATTTAGCTTCTTTGGCTTGGTTTACAGAAATGATTTTAATTATACTTGCATCCAATTTGATGCATGATATGGTGTGAAAAATAAATAAGCGATGCACAATGATTATACATTTCAATGTTTTATCAACAATATTGTAAAAAAAAAAAAACTTTTTAGCACCAATTAGTTTGTTTCATTTCATTTCTTTCTCAATTGTAAAATAAACCCCAAAGCAGTTGTTAACAGTCGTACATTTGTGGTTGTGTATTCATTTTTCATGGAGGTGCACCAAACTCGGCATGAATAGAATTTTATTTAATAGCATCAGATATTTTCTGACCTTGCTTTATGGCAAATTAAAGCTATCACACACATACACACTCCTAACCCAATGTTTTAGGATATTTTTTATTATACATCTGCATTGTAGAAGTTAGATTCAAAAGCTTTTTTTTCCTTGTCTCCTTATTAGTATACAGTTGATGTTCTGCAACAGGCCTGCTAATGCATAAGTGCACTGTGCAGCTATTTTATGTTTTCAAAATGTTAAGAGCAAAAGAAAAATCACTGGTGTCATACTTGTAACTGATGACTGAGCCCCATCATGCCGCCGATGATTATTATAATGATGAAGATGATGGGGATGATAAGCCTGTAAGGGTGTCTATTGTGCTGTAAGAAACTCATGCTAGGCTTGTGACTGGCCTTCGGAGGGCCTGTTCTGAAAGAATCAGTGTTGTATTAATGACGGCAGTGTGCTTGAGCCTGTCTTCCCGGAACGAAATCAGATGGGTGTCTGTTCTGCTTGATATAGCCTCCTGACTGGCCACACTGAAACGACCAATAATTAACACAACGATTCAGATACATGAGCAGCTAGATTCTGTCCTCTCTGATCAGCTGCAATGTTGCTAACAAGAAGGTGAATACTGATACTTTTTGTTCCCCACACAATGAAATGAGATGGGGGGGTATCAGGTTGTCCGTGTCTTCATCAAACGTGATAGTAGATGATACATCTTCAAATAATTCTAAAAAAATGACACTGACTAGCTTGATGGTTACACTATAATTAAAGCGTAAAATGTCTAACTTTGATTGCTATCTCCTACCATAAGTCCTACTGACAGAAAAACCTATTGATATAAAACTTGCTAGACAAATCTAGCTATCCTTACAAATCACACTAATTGGCGCTACAATTAAAGGTCAAAATTTTTAACTCAAAATATCTCAGACGCCACTGGTCCTGTTAGAGGGATGGTACATCTTGTTACTGAATGGCCCAAGGGATGCCTGCATGATTCGTGGCGGACGACATGTTTACTCGTAAAAGCCATGGTATACTTGCTGCGAAACAAACAAAGCATTGACTTCAGACTCCGCAGTGTGAACAGGCTTGCTGGCTGAACTAGTCGAATTCTTCACACATGCAGCCGCCACTGTGACCGTTCGCTATTGGTCTAAAATATTACATGATCGCTTGTGTTGCCTTGTGCCTTTTCCGGTTCATTGCTTTTGTTTCCATCTCATGAATGGTTTGGAGGCTGAGCTTGTTAGAGGATTTCTTCACCTTTTTGACCCATCAAATCGGCTTCCCTCAGATTCCCTCAGACTGTCACTCTTTCACCACAGCCATTGCCGCTGTTGTTCTTTTTCCCCACTATTTCTGGTTTCCCTAGGTTACCGTTACCTCTTTAATCTTCATGCTCCCCCACTTGGTGTAAAGTGTAAATAAAAATGAAACAATAAATAAACAAGACGAAGCCACAGCGAGTAGACACAAATTTGCATGCGGCAACATGTTGGATCGTGTTTCTATTTTGAGCAAGTTTTACTTTGTTGTAAGTATTCCTCCACCTTAACAGTCAGCCAAAAAGAGAGCAGAAAGTAAATCATTATATGAAATGACCTCTAGATGACCCTCAGCCAAAGGTAAGCAGTCAGTGGCAGGGTTTCTTCCTCAGGCAGCCCTGGAGGTAAAGCGGCAGCATCAGGAATTTGATCTCTCATCTCACCCTCATGTCTCACGTTTCTGATAGAGTACTTACAGTACCAGGCTTTGTATGGCTGAAGCCATGCTGCAGTGTTATGACTTCCATTCCTCACACTCACAACATGTCTCGTGTCGGCTGAGTCAGTCACACACACACACACACACACACACACACACACACACACACACACGGTCTCCCAGCTATATTAGCATGAGTGTCTTTGTGCAATTACACACCTCCTCGATCTGGCTGCACCTCGCTGTGTTGATACATGGATTCAGTGACAAAGGAAACACAGGGAGAGGGCAGATTAGCCCGGCTGAAGATGCAGCTTCCTGGAAAGGGGCTGCTAGAGTTGGGTTATAAAACAAACAGGGCAGATAAACAAGCAACATTTGGAGGAGATAGTGTTCCCTGCACACCAGAAATAAAAAACACCTTGTAGGTTTAATACCCCACAGCTAAACCTGTAATTTCGCTGTGCCGTCAGATAGCTGCTGAGCCGATAGAGACTCTTCCCCGCTTTGTTAGAGATCAGTGCACTGTTTCCTGTGCGTATTCTATGTAAATTACATGCGATAATCGCCACGCACGGCACAATGCTGGTTCCCGCGGTGCAAACGGAAACCGAGGGTAGATAAACGCAGGCTGGGCAGATTTGCATAGCCTTTGTGTTTTGGGCGCTGCTGAACGTGAGCCCTGAGGATTGGTAGGGATTTCCTCAAGGTTTTGTATTAGTAAATGCCTGCTTCCTCTCAGGGCTGGGACCATTATGTACAGCAGACAGAGGTGGGTGTAGACAGAGGGCACAAACGGAATAACAAAATTACCTGGGCTGGTGGGGATGGGGGTGGGGTGAGGGGCTTGGGGGGGTTGAAGAATTATTAACCTCCCTAACTTGCGTCTGCCTGTGCCTCTCCATATTTATAGAGCAGGGAATATATTGGTGTTAGCATGGGAATGTGTACAGTAACTTACACTGTGGTCCTGTGTCTTTTATCAAGTGAGTTAGACCTATAGCATACTGTTTATATTTGTATCATCTAACACATATTCTGGAGAGCCTATAGGTAAAGTCACACAGAACTATCAGTGAAGTGAAAAGACGAAGTGTGTGTTTATATCCCACAGCTTGTGACTTTTGATCTTTTTCTTCAGGGATATTGAAAGCTTCATGGTGTGTTACTACACTGAGACCTGAGATGAAGGTTTGTATGCTCAATGCAAACAGGCACACACACACACACCTGTGGTTCCCTCACACGTCTTTTGTAGGTCTTCATATGTTCGTGGACGGTGTTTCTGGCGTGTATAAGATAGCGGCAAGAAGATCATTGTCAGCCATGAAACAAAGACAAAGCTTCTGCCGAGGATCCCGGCATGTGTCTGCCGTCTGTAAAACCTTCAACTCCGTACACAACTCCGACGTATGGTTTAATACCCTTCCAAAATACCTCAAACCAAACAAAACAATGTCTGACAGAGTATCAACAGACAAAGCAACACCGACGGAGAGCCTTTGTGCTGGATCAGAAACGAAAGTCGGAAAAATCTGTTTGGATCCTGATAAAAGGCTTCATTGTGAACATCGCATTCACGAAGAAGTTATCAGTATTTGTGTTTTGCACAAGACACTCGCCTCAGTCTATTTTTATGTTGATCTCAGTCAGTTTGTGGACTCGATTCAAATATGTTGCTCAACTTCACACTGTAAAACGTGCAGGAACTGTGTCAATTCCACCTTCCATACATACTAAACAAAAAGGTTTCTATAGAGTACCAGGAAATGGTTCTTCAGGTTTGTGCCAGAGCAGAACCCTTTTTAGTGGCATGAAGAATCCTTTAAAAATGAATGAGGTCTAATGGGCTGGTCAGATCAGCAGTTTTACAAGAACTTTTTAAGGGTTTTTTCGCTCTGATTCTTTTTTTCTTTTTACTATATCAGAGGTTTCTTTGTGGAATTACAGTTATACAAACATTCTTAACAAAAAGGGTAGTAGTATACCATAGTAGAACCCTTTTTGGTGCTGCAAAGAACCTATTAGAATAGAATCCATTGCACCATGCTCAAATGGTTCTTCATAGAGCTGTTATGGTGCTGTAAAGAACCATGTAAGAGTGAATGAAATGCTCCAAATCAGCTGTATTGAAAGAACTTTTTAAAACTTTTTAAGACTAGCTGTGTTATTGTATTTTAACAAATCAGAGAGTTTTTTTAACCTGAAAAGCCCTCTGCTGTGCGTTGTACTACTTATTATATTGTTGAGCACTGATGAAGACTTTTACAGCCGATACACGCTGTCTTTTTAACATTAATGCTTTGTCAGTGGTTCTGCAATATTAGCTGAATTTTTTCATTCCTTTGTTTCTTTTTGATTCGGGCACATTGGAGGAGCTGGAAGGTTGCGACAGATGTTTTGCCCTTTAATACTTGCGTCATTACAAAGCCCACCATGTCGCAGTATAAAACTCTTTCCGCTGTAACTGATACGGCCAAGCACTCCGGCGCTCTTGTAAAAGTGTTATATTAGTGTCAGGAGTAGTGTATTTGTGTTTTTCCGATGGACAGCTGGGGGTCTTTCATCAAGGCAAGGTTATGTTGCGGTGGGAGGATGAGGTGACAGAGTTGTCTCTCCAGAATGATGGTGTCTGACAGCGGCGGGCTAACGGATGTAGGGGATCATCTGGGTCTGCCAGGCCTTTAGTTATGATGTGGTGGTGGATGAGGACTGCAGGTGTGTGTCGCCGGGCCCTTCATCCGTCACAAGCCCAGACAAAACGCCGAGGAGATGAAACGTTCCCTCCATCTTTGCGGATGAGGGATGTGGTTTTACAGAACAAGACTCGGCCGGCACCTCTCCACTCTGTTCAGGCACTGTACTGAAGCTGCTGGGCTTTTCTGAGTTTCTGTCTTGGGTTTTTTTGTCATTGTTTTGTTGTGTTTGTCTGTTTGTTTGTTTGTTTGTTTGTTTGTTTGTTTGTTTGTTTCTTTCTTTCTTTCTTTCTTTCTTTCTTTCTTCCTTTTGTTTTGGCTATGCATCAGAATTATGACATGCCTTTTACTGAAACGTCTATTTGAATAGTTCCTGTAGGCCTACAGTATATACTGTATTTCCTTGTATCCTTTTCTGTATATCAATTTATGTTTTAAGTTTTGTTTGTTTGTTTGTTTGTTTGTTTGTTTGTTTGTTTGTTTCTTTCTTTCTTTCTTTCGACACACTTTTTCATAAAATGTCTGTTTGAATATTTTTATTTTTTTTACATATTTTCGTGCAGATTTCTCTGTATATTAACTTATTTTGTTTTGATTATTTTGTGTTTGTTTTTCTTTCTTTCTTTCTTTCTTTCTTTCTTTCTTTTCATTTGGATGTGTATCATTATTACTAATTAAGCAGGGGACACACCTTTTCATAAAATGTCTATTAGAATTTGTAATCTCAGGTCTTTCTTTCTTTCTTTCTTTCTTTCTTTCTTTCTCTATTTCTTTCTTTCATTTGGATGTGTATCATCATTACTAGTTAAGCAGGGGACACACCTTTTCATAAAATGTCTATTAGAATTTGTAATCTCAGAGATTCAAACATAATGAGCACTATAAAATATTTCCTTTATATATTTCCATGCATACTTTTTCTGTATATCAGCTAATCTATCTCCATTTGCCTGAGCACCAGGGGACATTTCTATAGCCTCAATACTACAATAATAATCCATATATGAATGATTAATGACATATTTCCCATTATCCAGTGTGTATATGTATGATTTAGTCATTGACCTCTCAGGGGTTTTTCTGAATATGAGAACTACCATGTCCCTGTCATTTCCTATTTCAAATCAAAGAGGTCAACGTAGAAAATGACTCAAAACCAATTTGTGTTTCAAAAAGACCCTTGAGAAATAGCGGCTTGTGTTTTGTTTGATATGCACAAAGACACTTATCCCTTATCTATCTTTTCAGAGAGAAAGAGAAAGAGATGGAGGGTGAAGTGCTCCAGGAATCAGTGCTGCCTCCATGAGATATGATGCTGCTTGATTTTGATCATTGACATTTGCTTTTTCATGCATCCCGAAAAACAAGGCCTCCCTTCCATTAAGGAATTATTCAAATGACCTTCAACAGTGCATGTTTTCCTACAGTTTTGTTGTGGGAATATGAGAACACATACTGACATCTCAATTACTTATGCAAGGCTCAGAGTAGGCCCAGTGGATGCAATCACCGTGTGTGCAATCCTCAGTCACTCCGAATCACAGAGGCTCCCGGACAGACACACATAATTCAGACAAGTCAGACAGGATTTGCATACAAAGACTAAAAACAAAAAAAAAGAGAGCATAAATAAAAAATGCACCATCTTGAGCAGGAAGAGAAGGTAGAGAGTCGAGGGGAGGGGAGGGAGGGGAGAACGGTAAATTGTTTTAAAAAGGTCTTACATGTCATGTTGTATATATAAAAGGTTTAGACCGATATTTATAGAGCCGATATTGGCCTTTTATCAAAAATCTGATCTGGTCCGGTCAGTGTGGTTCACATCTGATATGATCTATATGATACAATTTGATTGGTTACATATTTATTGTAAGTTCAGTTCTACACTGGTTGTCTATAGGAAGCTTTTAATGTGTTATTATCTGTGTTACAAATATGTATCATTATTATTATTTGAATGTTGTAATAATAATAATAATAATAATAATAAAACATTGAATCCTTGTCAGTGTTTGGCATGAATAAATATATTTTGTGCCGATATTTAATAAAGATATTGAATATTGCCACAAAATTCAATCCAAAAATACAAACCCATAGCAATTGAACCCTGGTGTAAACAGCATCTTGTAATCACAGTGTCAGAATAATAATAATATTGTCCTGGGTTTCAATGAGTTTTTGTGCCCCATGGACTAAATGTTGCTTCAGAGGCTTTTTCTGCTCTGACAAGAATATAAATTAGGCGGGAAACTCTGCATTCTTGCAATTATTTTTTTGGCATGAAAATGGTCAAATTTAAAGACATTGAATATCAGAACTAAATATCAGTATCGACCTTCAGAAATCCATATCGGTCAAAGCGTACCATGTGAGGGCCCTCAGCCATCAGACACCACATGCTCACACTGGACCAGACACTGTTGTCCGTCTTTATCCCCTTAAAAACTCAGGCTTTTTCCAACCCCCCCCTCTGGAGGTGACACACTGTCTCAACGTCGGGTGATGGGTGGGGGGTAGTAGAGGGGTGGGTAAAGGGGTAGAGGGGGTTGGGGTGGTTGAGGGCAGGCCGAGGGGGGGGTGGGCGGTGGGGTGGGGGGGGTTGTACGGGAGGCTAACCCGGCATCACGTCATTAGCGTCGCGCGGCGGAGATGCAGGGGCACCCTGACACATGTCACGGACAGCCAGCCGAGAGCCCACGTATGAAGCTGACACGCCGCGCATAATTTATCCTGTGACACGATCTGCATGCCGAGTTGTTGATCTGTTGTGTTTGGTTTGGACATGGGCGCTCTGGCAGGGAAGACAGAATGGGGGGGGTGGTTATTATGCAGGTGGGTGTGGGTGGGGGGAGGGGGGGGGGGGCAGGAAGAGGAGGGCGAGGGCGAGGAGGTGGCAGGGTGTGTGTGTGTGTGTGTTTGGGGGGGGTTGGAAGGCGGCATCTTGGTGTAGCACACACTGAAGGGGCGACACATTTGTCATGTCCACTGAGAAGCAACATATACACAAACAAGCGCACACAAATACACTCTAATGCAGATACCAGGACTTACCAAGACACACACACACACACACTCACGCTTTTGACGATATGCATGTTGAATCACGGTGAAATCACAGTCATAATCTTCTTGTTTCTTCAGACATCTGTTCATGAGTGAAAATGACTAATAATCCTGAAGTGACCTTCCATCATTTCATTGGATATGATTGTTTTCCAGCCCCGGCTGCAGCATGGTGTTGCAGCACCGCTGACACCACTTCTCCTCAGCTTCGCCTCATTTTTGCTTCAGTGATTGAATAAAGTGTTTGTGGATGAATGAATTGTGTGTGTGTGTGTGTGTGTGTGTGTGTATATGTGTGTGTGTGTGTTAATGTTTCGCAAATCAGTACATGCCTTAAAGACATAATGGCAACATAGATTGTATAGAGCATAATATTATGAAATATGAGATATCAGCTAGGGTATGGTTAGGTTTTAGTGGTATTTGTGAATGTGTGTGTGTGTGTGTGTGTGTGTGTGTGTGTGTGTGTGTGTGTGTTCATGTTTTTTAAATCAGCTACCTACAGTAACATTATAGATTATAAGATACCAGATAGGTTAGGTATTAATGGTGTTTGTGAATGTGTGTGTGTGTGTGTGTCTCTGTCCTCCATTATGGCAGTGCTCATCAACCATCACCCCCCCCCCATCTCGTTTACATGAATTATGCATATGAGCCGTCTCGTTAGAGGAGCCCCTCCCTCATCATGCTCCTAATCCCTGCCGTTGCCGCGGTAACCAGATTAGACATAACCGTGAGGTACAGTATGGACCCTAAGGCCCTTTTTTCTGGACAGGCCTCATCCAGGGCAGCCATGGATGAAGATCCGGAGGTCTAAAAGGCCTGTAGCTCACCTGTCCGCTGATGTTACTGTACTGATGCTGGAGGTTGACGGGGAATATTAATTTCATTTCAGCTCAGTCTGTTGTCATGAGCCCAAAGGCCATCTAGGTAAAGACTGAAACAATGAAAGTGTGTACTAGGCTTAGATATTGGTGTTTTAGTAAAAAATGAATATTGGCCAGTTAGTGTCATCTACCTCTGATAGAGAGAAGGTTAAATAATTTTGTGTCCTGTCCTGTGCAAGCGTTGTCTTGTGTAAAATAATGTCCTGTCCTGTGTGTCTTGTACCACTGGGTGGCTACTGTGTCCTGTCCTGTCCTGTCCTGTCCTGTCCTGTCCCTATTGTCTTGTCTTGCCACATCTTTGTGCATTTAGCACAAGCAAACTTGGATTGAACTGGTAACATATAACCACATTTGACATTTTTTTCAAAATTGCATGCTGTCTGACAGAGAAATGCACCAATCGTCTGAATTACAATGCCTTTGGATCACCATTTCCTTCATTTAGCAGAATTGATTCACAGAAAAGAAACAAAAAACATTTAGCACCTATAAAACCAAGGACTACTTTTCTCCAAGTGTTACTTCAGTCTGAATCAATTGATTATTCTATGAATAAATTCTGCTTAATGATGTGATGAATGGTGATCAACAGGCATTGGAATTCAGACTGTCAATTGGTGCGTTGTTCTGTTCAGACTGCATGTAATTTTGAAAAATTAGCTGTAGGCAATCAAGGCCACAGACTGGGCTACACTTCCAACCTTGGAAGATTTTAACAAAGCTGCAATTCTTTTTCCAAACATGTACATATGGTGCCAGTCCAATAAAAGTTTGTTTGTCCTAATTTTATACAAATATACAAGATACAAGACAACAGCCACCTAATGGTACAGGACACACATTACACAGGACAGAAATGGACAGGACAGGGAAATCATTCCAGGGTGTGGGAGGATTTTACTCAACAGCTTCAGAGGTGTCAGTCTATAAAACCAGCAATGAAATCTACCCCACCTAAAAGCATTTCCTTAGTTTGGGTTTCAATGGAGAGTTTTAGTGTCCCATGATGGTCTAAATGCTGAAAAGCTTTTCCATACTGATAAGAGTAAAATCTGCTGGAAACGTATAATATATATTATAATACTTGCTATTTTTGGGGAATAAAAATGGTCATAGATTGAATTTCAACACAAAAAATAGGCTGAACAAGCAGCTTCAATTGAAAAATATTGACAATGTCTTTAAAAAACAAATATTGATTGAATGCTACTATGTAAGGGCCTTCAGCCATCACATCATTTTGTCCAACAACAAAAAGGCTGAGACAAACACCTGGTGATATGGACTTTGAATGAATGAACCATGAATGTCAGGGTTGCTATTTCTGATTTTATATATTGACCTTAAATTAATGTTAAGCTAATTCAGCTGCAAAAATTCAGAATGACTCGGTACAGCTACATTGCACTAGTGCAGGGATTCTTGAACATTTTCATGTCACAGACCCACAAACAGACAATTATTAGAGGCCATTTGATAAGAATTTGGTAAGATTTTTGTTTAACTGTCTACACTGTTGGGAGATCATAGTGGTGAGAGTGAAATATAGGATTACAATAGCCATTCTCTAATTGGGGAAATTTCAAGTGAATTAAATTACAGTGAAATCAAACTAATCCTTGTGTTGCTGGGGACCCCCTGGGACCACCTCAAGGACCCCTGGGTGGTCCCCAGACCCCACTTTGAGAACCACTGACCTAGTGTTCTTAGTTTTCAAAAAGCAAAAGAAAAATAGAGGGAAATGAAGCAGACTGGAGCTGCATGGCAGCTTGGATGTGACTGTGCCATTGTTGTTGAGTCTATTAATTTTACAGCACCAGTTGGAGTTATCCATCTGTTTAAAGGTTAACTGCCTCCACACTTGTGAAGCGTACGTTTCTCACTCAGAATTTGCTGTTCACAACATGCAGTGGCGTGTCTCTGACGCATTTGAAAAGTTTGTCTTCTCAGCTGATAAAAGGATAAATGGTGGGTTTTATCACAGTATGTCTGGTATAAATAACTGGGAAGAAAAATATAAACTGGAATTGAAGTTAAAAAGAAAAAGTGTGGGGGGGCTAACATGAGAACGTAGCAAAAACAAAGACACATTTCAAAATGTTCACCATTATTATGCTTTGTTTCATTTTTTAATAATAGGAAACATTAAAAGGATTTACTCGTATAAGGCCAGAGGGAACAAATGAGTATATTACAGTATATAATCCATCTCATGTTGCTCTACAGATGAATGAGAGAGCTTTGACGGATGTGGAGAGTACAGATGGGGAGACAATCCAGTTGATGGCCGTGCTGATTGGGGCTTCATCAGCATAGAGGTAGGAAGGTAGGAAGCTGCAGTTTCTAGGGTTTGATTTAATGGACAGCCTGTCGCTTCCTTGTCACTTCAACAAGATAATTTCACTTCCCATCGTGTGTGTGTGTGTGTGTGTGTGTGTACATACGTGTGTACATATGTGTGTGAAGTGAAGGTAAAGGAATATCTCCTATTTCCAATTGTTCTAGGGTTGGTTTGGAAATATACAGAGGCCACCTTCACCTTCTTTGGATGTTTTCACACCTTGCTGGTTTAGAGCAGTTGTTTCCAACCCTGAAATGGATTTCTGGTTAGTTTGGTTTGTTTGGCCATATGACAACACAACAATTGCGCCAAGACCTTGAGATCCTTCTGTGTTGTCTCACTAGGTTTCCAAACCAACCCTGGAGCTTTTGTTTGGACTGAGAATCATGTGATCCAAACGTGATCCCACCCAACTACAGACAGCAATGTGCATTATGGCTTAAACACTGACCAATGGAAGAAATGACTGCTCCCATGTGGCTTTTGCTGACAAGTTCTGGTTCGCTTGAAATTTTGCCATGTGAAACAGGTCAATGCGTAAATACAACAAAGTCACAACCCGTCCCCAGATTCGGACCAAGATGAATGGAAACCTTCCTCTCAACTTGGTCGGTGTGCGATTGCTGTGTTGTGATACGGTCAAACCAAACAGGTTGAAACCACCGCAGGATTGGAAGTAACTGCTCTAACCCAACTAGGTGTGAAAACCTTAAAGTAGCTGGTTGTTGAAGAGCAGCAACGCGTCCTTCTCATGCAGCCACCTGACTGTACGCAAACATACAGTAGAAGAAGAGTCGAAAGAGGCTGGTTGCCATGGTGACTTTTTGCCCCAGAGTCTGCGAGTTCTGCTTCCTGTTCCTGAACCGTGGATGGAAGTGACACCATGTGACTGCGCTCCCAGCACATTTTCTCCATGGCTAGCCCCACCCAGCACCCAGCACCCGGCATCCAGCACCCAACAACCCTACCACCCCCCCCACCCCCCCACCCCCACCCTCCAACCACCCTTCTCCTTTGTTAAGCCAGGCTCGGAGTGCCATAGACACAGATGAAGGCGTGGAGAAAACACATGCCAAAAAGGCCCCCCTGCCACTCTCACTCTCGCACAGCGACAATGATAGGCTGTCATCACACAGCGATCAGCACTGTCACCCACAACATTGGCGTGCACACACACACACACACACACACACACATACAAACGCATGCATGCACACAGACACACACACACACAACACGAACACACATATACACAGGCATACACACACACACACACACACACACACACAGGACCCACGGCTGTGAAAATCCGCACCAGCCTCGACAACACTGACAACCAAGTCACTGCTGTCACTTCAGTTATTTTTACACTGGGGCCTGACAACACATCAAAAATCCCTCTCGCTATGGGAACAACATGAGACCACCGCATCAAGCCCATTAGACTCCACGTGTCACATCAAATATCTAATTATCTGCTATTCAATATTCCCAATTAAGTTAGAGATGTTCACTACGCACATTCACACAATAATTTACCACAGCATTGTGTATGCAAACTGAGATGATAAGGCTGGTCTATAGCTGTGAAAAAAACACACACACTGCTGCATCGCTGTCCTGGTGACAGTGAGAAGGCTGAGGTGGATCCTGGAGAGAGTGATCGCTCGCTGTGGTTCAATCCTGTTTTCTGCAGATAAAATCTGACCAGAAACACACAGAGAGAAAGAGAGAGAGAGAGGGAGAGAGAGAAAGAGAGGCATTTCCCTCAGTCTGTTCTACTACTGTGTGTCCAGGCTGGCGGTGGAAGGGTTAACTTTTTTGGCCCTGGCTGCTGTCAGCAAGCAGAAGGCAGCTTTGTGATGAGTCTGATTGGCGGCCGACGGTGGTGAGATCAGTGGCAGGGCTGTGCGATGGATGCCATCTTGGCCGGCTTGTGATGTGCAGTTTGTCGCCCGAGCTTCACGAGGAAGGAAAGCCTTGAAAATACTGCTGGCTGTCACTCAAAGAGAGATGTGGTGTAGCTCCAAAAAACCCTTCACCAAATACCTTTTGTTGCTATCTCTTCTTTTCACAGCCGCGAGGATGTGATACACAGTGATGTAGTGGTAAATAAAAAGGTGGGTAAACTCTCCAGGTGGTGATCTTCATAAGGCAAACAACTATCAATATAAACATAGACTTTTTCCTTAAAAGGCCCTATCCTCATATACCTTACATCAGTTTGATACTACTTACTACGATGCATACTATGTCATAATGATTCAAGTTAGCCTAAAAAGGTAGATTTAGGTCCTAGTAATACATTTTTCTCTCTCTTTTTCTGTTCTGCTACACTCCCTAATTAAAAATCATCATTTTACACAAGAAAAGAACATAAAAGAGAAAATGTTAAATAAATTATAAATTTTGAAAACGATAAATGGCCTGATATCAGTATTTTATCTTGAATTTAGATTGTTTAACATTAGCGATTAAAGGTGTTTTCTCATCTTAAAACAGAAGTAGAGGATGCAAATATCAGCGCAAACCACCAGCTAACTGGCTCCCCACACCTCAGGGAAACCCTCTCAACCACCCTGAACCCCCACCTACCTCATTTCCCCCCATTAGCCTCTTGTTTGCCATGACAGAGTGGGATTAAACACAGTGTAAAATGTTACAGTCGTGAGCAGCTCCCCTTTTTTTTTAAATTTTGTGACAAAACAGGCAAATTAAGCCTTTGCCCCATGCAGCTTTGCCCCCCCATCCCACCCACCCCCACTCCCCCTCCATCCATCCTCTCCCCCTTATGTGTCGTAGCCTGAAGCGAGGATCGTTGCCTCGTCACAGGCAGTCGGAGGAGGACGGCGGGGTCAACTTCGCCTGCAGGCACGGGGCCCCTCGGAGCCCCGGCAGCCGCTCATTTCAGCCCTCAGCCCAGATCTACAAGAACACGGAGGCTCCGGCTGCGACCACTGACCAGGAAGTAACACAATAACACCAACAAAACCAAAACAGACAAATGAAGACAGCAGCAACGCCTGGCAAAACGAAAGAGGTTATTTTGCCGTTAACCCAAGATGGTGAAAATATGCGGAGTGAACTAAAATTTTTGGTAACACTGCAAGAGATGCCTATTTAAGCAGTAACATACGAGAGGGAGAGTTACATCCCATACGTGACACATCACATACGTTATTGCTCGTATCAAATATTAAACAAACAAACAAGCTTTGGGTTTTAATTTAATAATAAACTTCAATAAACGTGCTTGCTTGCTTCATTCTATTGAATGGAGTGATTACAGAAAATGTAAACAAGGTGAAGTGATACTGCTGGAGTTATAAGGTACAAGTTCGGCTTGTGACATCGAAAACAAATTTTATAAAGGTATTATAAGGCATCATAAGCGCATTATAAGCACAGTGTCTGATAATTATTATAATCACAGCATGATATAAATAATAATAATAAACATGTGCAAGTATTGTAGAGGGTTGTATACTTTATGGGACAACTGTATAGTCAATGACATGACATTGTAAAACAACTATCTAATTCTAATGCTGATGATTATATTGTAGGAAAAGGTATTCTATGCCCTGTGATGTTGGTGGTAAATAAAAAGTTGGGTAATCTATGACCTAAAGTCAGTGATCATCATACAGTAATATGAATTAATATGAACAAATATCAATTATATTTTCAGAAAAGGATTAATCTATGCTTTTTTTCCCTCTGAGAAGACCCTATCCTCATCTAACTTCCATCAGTTTGATGCTACTTACTATGATGTTTACTAGGACTTTACAGGTGGTAAACTATATTCTACAAATAAAAAGGTGGGCTACATCCCCGTCTACATCTTATAATCTGCTTGTAACACATCACAATCCACTTCAAGTAAAGTGTTACCAATTTTTATTTTTTTTTGCTGGCTTTAGAAACTTGGCGAAGGGCATATCTATATGACTTTGGTCCTTAATGAGGCCTGCTCTTGCTGTTTAAAAACCGAGACAAGGTCCTCATCAGACGCTTTCTCCCTGGGGATTGTCACCCTTTGCGGAGTACGTTTCCACGTAAGAGAGATTTCCCTGACACAAAGGCATCTCTCGTCTATCTGCAAAGCTTCTTGAAGTGTTTATCCACCAGAACTGACAGAGAGCTGGCTTTAATTAGCACCGTCTCCCTTTTTACCCCCCCTCCCCCCCCACCCTCCCCTCCATCCCCCCATCCCCCGCCGTCAGATTGCGTAACTTCGAACTGTACCGTACATTAGGTTTTATTCACTGATGTTTTTGAAGGACCAGTTCGTAGAGAGAGGGACTGACAGAAAGAGAGAGAGAGAGAGAGAGAGAGAGAGAGAGAGAGAGAGAGAGAGAGAGAGCTGATCTCCTCATTTACGCCACATAATTAAAACCAAATGACAATTCCACTCTGCGATTTAATTAACCACTTTAGATAAAGCAAACACACACATACAGTAGGGTACACAGACACGTACACACATCACATGCGCGTTCACAAGCACGTGCACACACACACACACACACACACACACACACACACACAAACCACACACACATGCCACGCACGCACACATACAGAAGCCCTACCAGTCACACAGAAGCAGGTCAAACCCCCCCAACCCCCCCCCCCCCCAAGTCTTATTAAACCCCATAATATTTCAATCTGGGGCTTTACTGACTTTAATAATGTTGGAAAGGGAAGGCAGCCCCTCCCTCGGCGCTTTTCTTTATGTCAGTCAACTTGACACCCTGTAAATACTCTTTCAAGCTCCTGTTTCAGCTATTCCCCCCTCCGTCCAATCATCTGCGAGTTTTCTCAGTGTTAATGATGAAGGGTTTAATTCATCATAACAGTATTCGCACAACCTCTAATTAGCGGCAACACTCGTACAACAATGCCAGCGTTATCTCCTCATGCAAATGAGCTCTCAGTCTGTTGCGTTTGCTAATTTTATGAAACGGCGGGGCGATAACTACGCAGCCTGTGCTAATCTTCCCCGCGTTTAACCCCGGTTTACTTTATAATCCACCATCCATAACAAACAAACAACAAACAATAATCCTATTATCGGCTTGATGATTCTTCGTCTTCTTTTGATTTTTTTTTTTTATATTTTATTTTACACAAATTTAATCTCAATTACGGGCTGAGGAAACCATTGACAGACATGCACTTTCTGTATGACTTCAGATTTGTGTAGACTTTTCCCCCCAAAGCTTATTTAGCTCATCAGAACAAGTCTCCAGATAGAGGCTTGGTGATAACATCCATATAATATCATGTCATTGAAAATGAATGGTTAATTATTTGCATGTTACAACACTTTGCCTGTACACCACTGTGGAGACTGGAGCATAATGGATAGAATTCAATTAGCACCAAATCGAGGTGTATTGTGGTGTGTAGTGTACACATTGCATTACTATTTTTGGCAGATGATTTATTGAAATTATATTTATCATGTTCAGAAATATGCAATTAGTCATTTTTCTCATCAACTATTTTCTTTGAGTATTTACACAAACTATAAGGTTTATTTGAGTTCAAGCACTGGCATTAATTTATGAATGAATAAACAGAATTACAACAATTGTTTTTTGATCAAAGCCAAGACCAAATGAATTACAGGGCCAATGCCTGTATAATGGTTTGTTTAGTATGAGTGTGAGAGGCCAGGGCAGTGTGTGCGTGTGCGTGCGTGCGTGTGTGTGTGGGTGTGTGCGTATGTGTGTGAGTGTGTGGAGTCTGGCTTGTTATGGCCCTGGGTTCACTAACCTTGTCCATATTGACAGCTCCTGCTATTAGGGGCCACGACAGTGAGGGATCCCTGTGGTTAGATTAGTGAGAGATGAATGCTCCATGCTTCAGTGTGTGTATGTGTGTGTGTGTGTGTGTGTGTGTGTGTGAATGGAAGCATGTATCTTCAGCTCTTTTTCTGTTGTTTATGACCCACTCCTACCTATTTACGCAGCTGTGTTGTTGCTGCATTATGTGTGGGAGTAAAATGTCAGGTATATATGACTTGTTCCCATAGCTTGTAACGCAGCAATCAAGATCAAAACGATAATCTACCAATTTAAACTGTATATCAATGAGGATTCTAATTTGCCCAATCAATTACACTTTGATTCATAGAGTTGATGTAATTCGTTGTAATTTGTTGATGTAATAATAATAAAAGTGTGATCTCTTAGTCACGCTATATTGATGACGATTAGTTGTTTTCTGTGTGTATATTTTTTTTCTCTGTGCTTTC
The DNA here is from genome assembly GCF_048128805.1 of Centroberyx gerrardi. NCBI lineage: Eukaryota > Metazoa > Chordata > Actinopteri > Beryciformes > Berycidae > Centroberyx > Centroberyx gerrardi. Next base: position 19,428,152 of record NC_136008.1, read on the forward strand.
AAATGTATCGTGTGTGTGCATAGGTGTGTGTGTGTGTGTGTGTGTGTGTGTGTGTATAGCATTGAGGCCTGCCTCTTAAATGTTACCCTGACACTCTGCTGTGACAGGTCATTTTTATTGACCTCATCAAGGAGACCACCAGCCCTCTTTCCATGAAGCCATTATATGGCTGGCATGAACACACACACACACACACACACACACACACACAAACACACAACACACACACTATATACGTATATATGTATAAGCTTCCACACTGACAGCGATCTCAGTGAGTCGTTCTGGGCTCAAAAATCGGTTGCATTGTCTCTATTTCAGCAGCATTTTGCAGGTTTAACCCGCGTCGAAACTGTGGCTAGTTGTGGAAAACTCCCACAATGTCCACACTGAAAGCTGACTGGTTGTCATTTTGTACCTCAGCAACACTGTTCAGATCACATTTTCCAAAGTGAAATGGTTGGGAGTTTCATGTTAGTATGTTAGGAAACGATGTAGCCTCCCCTTACTGGGGTTTGTATCCCAGGGGCAGAGTCAAAGGGGGGGCCAGGGAGGAACTGCCCTTTGTTTATAATAAATAAAAAAATAACTGGGTAGTTAGTATTAGCAGCGATAGCCATTATGGCTGAACAGAGCGCCAACTAAAACTTCATCCACAAGGAAAAAAACACCACAGCAATGAACGCTTAGCACCAAAGAAGGAGACCATATAAATACAAAAACAAAAAAAAACCCAAGAAACTTGCCACTCTAAGTTAATCAAATTATCTACTACATGTGTTTCTGAATTTAGTTCCTGACAACCGAATCTTAACTTTCATCTACCAATGATGTAGCTTGCTAGTTAGCTGTATTTTATAAACAAAGCAGCTAAGTTAAGCTTAGCTAACTAAGTTAGATAGCGGGATTGCAGTCAATTCACTTTCTATTCAATCAATAACAAATGGAAATAAAAATTGATATTCAATAACTCAGATTCATTTTCCTTAGATTTGAGTGTCAAAACCTAAAAAAAACTTGTATTAGCCTGTGCTAGCTTGTGTCAGCTAATCACGGTAAAAAGTTGGAAAACAATAAACATCACCAGACTGTTCTATTTAATTGTGAGTTGCATCCTTTTTACATTTGCTTGTATCTCTGTGTGGATTTACTTATGACTATGCTGGCTTTATGGTTTACTTTTAACTCTCAAACTCTTTTTTTGAGCTAAAAAAATTGTAACATCACCATTGTCGTATCCTACCCTCTCTTTACCCCTTACCCAGCAGGGTTGTATCTTAATCAGGGTCAATCCCTATTATTATTAATTTTCACAATTTTATTTATTACTTAAGCACTCTGCAACACTGCTTTGATAAGTGCTGTATAAATAAAGATTCATATATATTACCAATTTACAACAGCGCCGTAAATTGGGAGGCTTCGGTAATAAAGTAATGACGTCAAACCAGGAAGCTGTCAGCTACATGCTTGCCTTCCATTAGCAGCACTCGGCATCATTACCTGTTGAGGCGAGGCCTTGAGATGATATGATATAGCACTGGTGTTTCTGCCTAACTGGGTCAGACTGCACAATTATAGGGCTTTAGGGTGCTGGTGTCAGGGGTGGGATGTTGAAGAGGGAAGTGGGGGGGTGAGGGGGGGGGTCATCTAATGGATTGAGCTTGTGTTGATATGGCTTCTCCCGACATCTTCCTCCTCTCCGAGCCCAGAAGCCATTCCCTTAAAGATGTAATGACATCTCATAATTAGCATAATGTCCCAACTTGTCTGCTGCTTTTAGCTGTCACACTGTATTTGTCTGAGGCTGGCCAATTACAGCAGGGATGGGGGGGGGGGGGATGGGTGTAAATAGAGGTTCATATGATCAGTCACATCCCACTGGCTGTTACTCACAATAGGAGTGTAATGCACTGTTGATAACATAAGACTTGACACTGGACGGTATATCAGCGGATGGAAGCTTTGTTGCTCAGATGTTCAGCTGAATCTCAAATGGCTTCACTCTTTGGTTGAGTTATAGTTATAGCAGGCCGATATTGGCCTTTTATTAAATAGTGGATATCAGACTGTCAGTGTCGTGCACCTCTGATGTGATGGATATGATGAAGTTTGTTTGATTACATATTTGTTGTAGAATTGATCAATACTACACTGGTTGGCTAGGAAGCCCTTAACCTGTATTGATTCTAATGCAGCATTTTGATCGGATCTGATTATTATTAGTTTCAGTGGAGTCCCATGGTCTAAATGTTTTTTCCACCCTGACAAGAATACAATTCTTGAGGAAACACTGTATACGTTTTGATATCTGCCTTCAAAAACTATTTTGCTCTATAATTGACACTAGTTTAGTTCATTCAATAATCTCTAATTGAATAAACTAGTGATTAATTATGGATCGGTGGTGATATTTTCCAGACTGTCCTGTTAACAGAGAGGCGACCAGTTTGCCAAAGAGCTAAATAAACCGGCGATCTTCTGAGTCCAATGTGTAAAACATCAGAGCCGTTCTACCCATCAGGGCTGTTTTAATCCATCTCCATATGATTCCTGCCTTCTCCACCATACATCCAAGTCTCAGCAGCCTTATATATAATGTATCTGAACAGAAAAGAAATGGAGGTGACAGAGTCAGTAGTTACTATGATCAAATATCATAGCTGGAGGCTAACTGGGCATCAGGGCCCACTGACAGACAGAACCCACAGGGAATGAAGGGATAGAGAGAGAGAGAGAGAGGATGTCTACGTAGTGGAAGGTAAAGGATGGCTGTGTGCCGGTATAAATCACCATTGCGGAGGCTAATCTCTCAGGGTCTCTGGCAGGATAAATACTTTGCTTATAGATCCAACACGCCTCAGTCTCCGCCACTCATTGGGCACGCTCAGTAGGCACAAGGCCTCCCTGGGCACGGCGCTGGCTTTCCCCCCTTAAATCATCCCTCATTCTCATCTTTTTTCACTCGCTCCTTTCAACACTGAGAGGCTGAGAGGCCGGCCGGGTGACTGGAAGAGGGATGAGAGAGATATCATTCTCATTTCTCTTTATTTCTCCACTCTCCTCTTCTTCTCTTCACGGCAAAAAAAAAAAAAAAAAGTCCATCTTAATAAATCGTTTAGTCTCGTATTCGGTGTTAAAGTCTTATTTTTCTTGAAACAAGAGGGAAATTTGGCCAGCGGGGGTGAGATGATTCCATTTGTTTCCAATGCTGTTTCAGGATTTTTTCTAGAAACAAGTGTCAGCAAGGTAGAATACGGCGGATCACCCACTAGAATAAAGAAAATGACATTTGAGTCAAGAAGATTCTTGAAACAAGTCGATTTGCGTTGGAAGCATCTCACACCCACTGGCAGATATTTTTCACTTGTTTTAAGGAAAATAAGATGTTAACACTCAACACCAGACTACATGTTGAGATGGATATATTTTGCAGTGTCCCACTACCAATCTCTCCATTTTCCCTTTTTTGCCCCTAACTTTTCCAGCATTCAACCTGTGACACTCAAATAAAATTAGCCTTCCTCCATTGTGCCTGCTGTGACAGGGAGCATTTTCTCATTTCCAGCGCAGTTCACTCTATTGTTCAAACCCTGGCATTTGCAACTACCTTGCTCTCCATTTTGTACATTTTGTATTTGCATGTCCCCTGCTTCACCCCTTCCATCTCGGTGATGGCGAGGTAAAGACATCCTCCCCCCCCGCCTCCTCCGCTCTCTTCCTCTTCCTCTCCTCCTCTCTTCATCGCTCCCTTGTTCCCTCTCTCTCAGTAATCTGGCCCTGTCTGTAACAGTGGAGGTGCTGCTTGATTGAAACAAACGGCCGCTGATTGCTGATCAGCCAGCTGTAAAGCCTGGCAAGGATATGAGCTAATGAAAAAAATGGACCTGATTTGAGAGGCACCGAGCGTCGCTCACCCTGCTAGCCCTTCTGTCCCCTGCTGTTACCTTCCATCCCTCCCTCCCCTCTCTCCCATCATCGCCCCCTCCACCTCACCCTGTCTGCCCATCATTGTCAGCCACCCTTGCTGAGAGAGAGAGAGAGACAGAGAAAAATAGAGAGATAGAGAGAGAGAGAGAGAGAGAGAGAGAGAGAGAGAGAGAGGGGGGGGGGGGGGTAATGGATGGGTTGGGGGCTGATTGTGGAATAGAGGTGGAGAGGAATTAGTAGACACACAAGGGTGTTGAGAGTTAGTGTCTGTGTGGTTGTGTGTGTGTGTTCTTGTACTTCTATCTTTTAAGGGCCAGATGTCCTCACAAGGGTATAAAGATGAGAAAAACTGAGGACATTTTGGCCCTTAATTCTGCAAATGTGTGTGTTTGTGTCAATCAGTAAGTGAAAGGAAAACATTACTCACCAAATGCCTGATTTTGCCTTTGAACATATCTCAATACCAACAATTTATTAATAAAGCTGAAAAAATTACATTTTGCTCTATCTACTGTGTTTTATATTCTCACCTTAACATCCAATAAGTCATTTTTTGGAATAATAGTACAAAGAGTGTTATAATAGCGTACAAAGGGAAATTTGTGCACATAATGGACCACTTAGGCCACAATGAACATCTTGTGTTTGTTTTTGCACATTTTGATAATTCCCCCTCCCCATTTTGATGCATACAAAGGCACAAAGTAGCACACTCTGACCCCCCTCATCTTGTAGGGTCAGTGTTAAAGTGGGCAATAATTGCCAGTGGCAACTCATTAGAATTGGTGATTTGGAGAAAGTAAAGAGGAAAAAGAAGAGAAAACACACAGACAAATGCACACACACACACACACACACACACATGCACCCATTTGCACAAGCAAGCACACACATACACATCTACAACACCAAGGCGGTAAATTAAAATCTTCATGACCCTGTGTACACAAAATTAGCCACAGGGCCAACAGACCTGCATTAGAGCAGTGCATAGTAACAGAGAAGAACTCTAATTGGGGGTCATTATTTAAGCTGAGAGAGAGGGAAAGGCTGAAGACTCTCATTTTCACTCCTCTTTCTCCTTCTTTTTTATTTGACAGGCGCAGTAAATTAAGAAAGTGGTGATATTTAATACCTTTTAACCTCCCCGAGACAGTTTTCTGATCAATTACCAGAGCAGGCTGTAATTGTTAGCCTGGATAATGATTCCACATGTGAGAGAGCAGCCCTAAGATGAAGGCCTGAGTGCAATTACCTTAAACCCCTCAAGTGTACTGGTGTCTGGAGAGGACATTATGGAAGGAGAGAGAGTTACAGAGACAGAGAGAGAGAAGCTGGGGTGAGAGAGGCCGGCATGTGAAGTAGAAGATGATGTGAGATCATTTGACTGTATGTGAGGAGTAAATCCTGATGACACATCAAATAACATGCTGGGAGTCAGCTTAGCCACTTGGCTGGCTAGTTATATAGCAACTTATTAATATTTACTCTTGAGGCAAATTGAAAATTTTGCAGATTAGTTTTATTTATACAAACACTTCTCAGAAGCAGAGCTTCTCTGCTGAGTTAAACTTAATCAGTTTGTTGGAGCACAAGCTAACTGGCAAACTTGAATGGGGAACTCAGGTGAAAATGTAAATAAAAAATATAAATGGCAATGACTTCTCTTTTCCATTCATTCATGACCATGGCATTCATAATATTGGAAGGTCAGCAGGCTAGGTAACTAGCTTACCTAGCTATAGGCTAGTATGGCCAGTTTGAACTTGGAAGGTCAGCTAGGGTAGCTAGCAAACCAAGGTAACTTAGTGTTGCATTTTTAGCTGCGACCAGCAGCTAGTATAAGTCACTCTGTTGGTCGGTCAGTCCCAAAAATTTCAAAAAACATGCATGTGCCACTACGAGACACAGCTATAAGATGCTGCAAGCTGGCCTTCTTCATCACTGTCAGTTGGCTTTCAGCTTGGTTGGTAAAGCATATGCTAGGTTTGCCACGTCAGAGACCCGAGTTCAAATCCTAGGTGAGTCAATTTAGTGCCAAACTGGTCGCCATGGATTGCACGCTTATTTTTAAGTTAGTAGCAAAAGCGCTAGGCTCCCTAATATTAGCTACCTCCTCTCTATGCCTCGCTTTTTTCACTTGGCTTTAGTCTAATGTTACTTAGCCAGAAAATTATACAATTTAGGCATGTCTGAAACAGTGACCTCCACCGGCAAGCAGATTAATCTTTGTGCTGTATTTACTGTGACCACAGGTAATGTTGGAACCTGTTACCCAGATGACTTGTATTGACAGTAAATGAGTAAGAGATGGACATTGTGTCAACAGCATTAGATGCAGAAGATGTGAGATCATTTGACTGCATGTGTTGCCACATGGTGGTATGCTATCACATGCGGGAATGTGTTAATGCGTGCATATGTGTGTTTGTACGTGCATGCGTACATCCTCTATGGGTAATGGTGGAATGACATGTCTGCCGTCCTTTTATTGAACAACCTATGTGGGTGTCCCCCGCTCATGGCTGTGCAGTGTGTATCTAGCCAAGCAATTTAAGAACAAATTAGACCCTGTGAAACCTCACGCTCGGCCTGACAGCCCTCCAAACACTAAATAAATCACCTTTTTATTGTGGAGGAAGCTGCGTGGCTCGGCTGCACATGAGAGCTCTCACATTTTAAACAGCACATTTTTACACAACACACACACACACACATAACGCCGGCAATCCATTTCACCATCGGCTGCTTTCGCTCACTCTAGGCGACCAAAGAGGAAACGTTGACATTCGCATTAGCCACAGCCTTAAACAGCCATTTTAGGTTTGAGCCCCTATCTGTGGTGGAGTGTATTACCTCACTGATCTGTGTAACAGTTTGGTGTTTCAGTCTTGGAATGCAATGCAGTTTTGAATATTCATGATAAACAGCAATGGGTGGAAAGACTACCAAAACATCCTGCTCAATACTGTTACTTTTCTGAAATGTTACTCAAGTAGAAGTAAAATTACTGGTGTAAAATCTGCTTGAGTAAAAATATGGTAGCACATTCAAAATGTACTCAGGATAAAAGTTACCTTTTTACAAAACATTGACCCAGTAGAAACATACTTAAATAAAAGAAACCTTACTAACTTCAAGCAAGTACACAAACAGCTACTTGATTAAGTAACTAATTCGTTACTTTCCACCCTCGTACAGCAAGCTGCACTATCTTGCAAAAAGTGGAAGATTTATGCGGGGAGGTGAAAAAAAAGTGAACAAATAGTGAAATTTCAAACAAACAGAATGCTTGATTTCTTCAAATATTGAACAGTTGGTGGTGTTATCTGGCTCGGTGACCCAGCGCTCACAGCAGGCAGAGCGGAGTGGCATGGCCTGACCTCCTGTCTGCATGGAGGCTGGCTGGAGGCTGAGGAGAGCCGAGAGAGAGAGGGAGAAGGGGAGGAGAGACAGGGAGAAAAGGACGAGGGCAAATAAAATACCAGACGCCTGCACAAGAAACACACACAAAACTAAACTCGCATGAACCTGCTGCCACCCGACCCTCCCCCCACATCAAATATGTTAGGGCCATCTGTTTTTTTTTTTACACAAGTAAACAACAATGCACTGGTGATACCAACAGGGCCGGGCGAGTGAATATTTACTTGTTTAATATATTGAACAAAAATGAATTACAGTAGTTGTAGAATTTAAAGGTGTAAAGTGTAACATTTTTAAACATTAATAATATCATTGTCAAATTCATTTTGATACCTTGGTATGATTACTGTAAACAAATGAGACCATGGTCAAGACAATTGGTGAGATACAAGCTAGAGGCATCACCAGTGACGTGATGTTTTTGTTATGGATGAGTTGTCAAAATTGAATAGATACCTATATGGTAACACTTTACATGAAGTGTATTGTGATGCATTACAAACAGATTAGAATCCCATTAGAAGCATAGATAAACTTTTCTTACAATATAAAATACATTCAATTTAACGTCAAGTCATTAACTATACAGTTGCTCCATAAAGTATTCAACTCCCTATGTTCTTTGCACATTGTGTTCATTATATCATGCTCTAATTATATTCCTCATGCACTCAGAAAGTGCTTATAACTCGCTTATGATGCATTATACTGTCTTATGAGCACCACTTAAAGAAAAGTGTTAGCAAAAACACATTGTTCAAAAACAAACCAAAGTGTGATAGAGTAACAGAAAACAAGTCAGAGCTTCAGCGGTCGGAAAGTTAAGGAATCAAGAAGAGAAGAGGAGGAGGACTGAGACGATGAAGTGATGCTTCACATGCAGTTGAGCCGAAGTCCCTCGACTGTCCTGCCTTGATAATAGAAACAGACGAGGATGATTTACCTCCACAGCCACCGAGATGATCCACGCAGCAGATGTTTTACACTTCTGACCATTTATTTGTGGAGCGGGAGGGGTGGGGGTGGGGGGTGGGGTGCAGGGGAGGGGTATAATTAGGATTTATGGAGTGAATCTGCAGAGTTGCAAAGGCGACTGATGATCCCTCCTGTAAGAAGTGTCTTTGTCTGCTAGGTGAGGGATAACGGACGGCGCCATGTTGACAAGGGCAAGGACAAGAAGCTAGACGCTTTAGCATCGCTCACCGGGTCCCTCATCCGCTTAGCACAGATGTACACACAGATATGCGTCTATGCACTGCATGGCTACTCAAACACACACACACAGACACGCACACACACACACACACGCACGCACACACACACGCACACAAGCTTGCACGCAAACACACCCACATGCATCTATTTAAAACAAAACCATACACAAGCATGAACTCATGCCAGGGTAAATACACACACACGCACACACACACACATGTACACATGCATGTAGTGCATGTGTACACACACACACATACAGACACACACAATCACACATGCACACACAGAGAAACACATACACATGCATACGCACGCACACACACACACACGCACATGCATACATCTATTTACTGTAAAACAAGTACCTTTGCAGAGTAAATACCTGCACATACACACACAAGCACACACACACACACACACACATGCTTACATACCTGCACACACACACACACACACACACACACACACCCTAACCATAATCTCTGGCATCCTCTGGCTCAGCTTGTCTGACTGGTGAGGCTTGGTGTTATGGCAACACCAGATCACCCACAGTCCGGCTCAAACAATCACTATTTTGACTGAAGAGGAACTCCTTCTGATGTAAATGTGTTACATTTGCTGGAGTATTTTATTTCGTGGCCAAAGCTGGCATCGCATGAGCATGGCTCCAAACCACCTCCACTAAATTCGCCTAATGGGGAGTCAACCAGATGACTCACATTTGTATTTCTGTTTCTCCCTGCGAGCCCCTGCCTGTAGCCTGAAGCTTGCCAGCGGTCATTAAATTGGTTATTTACAGTAAACAGCGCTATAATCCTGTCACAACCTCTCTCTCATCCTTCCACAAAGCCATAGCCAATGTTTGGAGGAGAGAAGAGCGAGTGTTAAATGGGTATTGAAGTGACGTTATCTGGATTTCTTTTTTTTCGATGGATGTGGAGCAGGGTTTGTTTGTCTAAATGTTAGCACTTTGGAAGAGCTCCACAGCTGTGGGCGCCTAGATCACAGTGGAGGTTTCACTGCACACACATACACACACGCACACACACACACACACACACACTGCTCACTCACACTCTGACAGGCAGCCATGTTGGGCTGGCAGCTCAACAACACAAAGCTTTTATCTGTCAGTGGTCAAGCCTGACTGAACCCCCGCTACATTATAGGCACTCACATACACACACACACACAGACTGTCTCTCAGACTCGCACGCACACACACAGAAACACACAGACACACACCCTTTGAAAAAGTGCCATTTCTATTTTTTTTTCTCTTTAAAACCTGGCTCAAATCTGCTCTTTTCCGGAAATTAGCCATCTGTGCTGCCCGTGAGTGACAGAATGTTCATATCAATCCTTCCAGGAGATGATGAGCACCCCGTCTGCACACACACACACACACCCACACACACCCGCCCACACACACACACACACACACCCAGGACCTAGGAATTTGTGTATTTGCTTCACTATGGATAATGGTCTGAAGTGAACCTTCCTTTTGTAACAGATTCATTTTGTAGTGATTCTCATGGCCACTCATATAAACACATTCACACACAAACACACACTAATATGACCACATGACGCACAAGACAGAGGGAGAGAGGGAGGGAGACAGAGAGGGAGAGAGAGAGGAGGCAAACACACAAACACACTTCCAAGATTCCTGCAGGACGGAGATGGCTGGTGGTTAATGAATCTTAGTTAACACCATTAGATTGAAAGATGAGCGCTGTCCGAATGCGCCTTCCTGTGTGTGTGTTTTTTTCCCCTCTCTCTTTCTTCTTTCTCTCTCCCCCTATTTTTTACGCTCGAATTTCGACGAATGGCTTTCATCAGCAAAGCGCATCTCATTAGCGGCGATGATGCTCCGTATGTTGATCATCATCATCTGTGAGTGGACTGATGAGCGATGAATGTCAGCCGTAATGGAGGCGACGTCGCCGCGTCCCGTAAACCTGCCGCGACGCGCCAACGCTAATTACTCCACATAGCGCCGTTACCGGCAGCAAAACGACTGCAGCGGCACCAGTAGGAGCAGCAGTGGAAATGACAATCATAATGGGCCGTATCAGGGACGTCAATTCACTAAACCCTAAGCTATGGCAAAGTCCCTGCATCTGATATCATTTCAGACTACATTTCTGGGGACAAAATGACTGATGACTGACAAAATATTATTATTTGGTCAATCAATAAATCAATAATTTATTAGATGTAGGTCACCAAGCTATCAGTTTAGAAGGAACATTGAGCCTGAAGGATTTGTTTTAGATATAGCTTCCAAATAGATTTCTGACAATATTTGCTTGATCTTTGCACACCATTATAATGATAAGATCTGCAAATTTGGACTCACTGTAGTGCCACACCTTAAATTACCCAGTAAGCATTTGATGGATGGTGATGTGCTGAAGGCAGCCGAGTTCAGCATCAACCCAAACGACCACAAAAGCACAAATCCATTTTAAAACAGATTACTGATATCAGAGAGATATTTAGATCCAGATTTCACTAAACGACGCAGGTAGCAGACGGCTACAGATGTCTCAGCTTTCATTTTGGAGCTGTATTTACTTCACAGGTTCTCAATGTTGGTACAGGCTGTATTCAACATATTCAGTGTTTGCTGAATTGACGCCCATGGACTGTACCCACTAAAGGCAGAACCAACCTATGAAATTCACTGATATACCGTCTGATCATCACCTTGCAAAGCTGGTGCACGTCGCAGGTGCCTCTTCACAGGTGACAGAAGGATGCCGAGATGGCAATATTTTTTTTTCTGTTTGAGGGGGTTTGTTTGTGATATCGCACCTCATGCTAACTTGCAAATTATGGAGAGGCAGGGTAACAATAGCAGACGACTCTTTTGTCCTCACACCACTCCGGTTGCGGCTGCTGATGCTGTGATTCTCCTGAAACCCACTTTGGCCCCGACACAAATGAGACAGAGAGAGAAAACACCGTCTGGAAAACACCCTCAAGGCCCCAGTCCAGGAGCCAGTGGTCATCCTGGAAGCTGTGGGATATTTTGGCCGAAACGACTGTGTTGTTGTTCAGCAACTTCTAAATGTGCTCAAGTGCAAATTCTTATTCTATTTCTTTTCCTACTACTTCACAGAATATTGTAAAGACACTAAGGCCCTAAGCTTTGCACTCCTTTATATTGGCTGCTTGTAATTTTTGGTTGAAGCTTATTCTACCGTTGCACTCATTGTACATCACTCTGGATAAGAGCATCAGCTAAATGCCTAAAATGTAAATGTCTTCACTATTGGCTGCTTTTAATTTTTGGGATCTAGGAATTGAAGCTTATTCTACTGTTGCACTTAGAATAAGTGGCTTTTGAGCTGTACAAAAGGTACCGTGGATGAAACTGATTCAAACAAAACTATCCAAACTAGCTTTTCCAAAAGTCTACCCTTCCTGTCTTCCCGCTCGCCGCGTACTGACAAAAGTCAGCTGGCCTTTCCAGTGTTGTTTTCTCCACTCTGAAGTCTCCAACTTCTGGGAAGAGAGAGTGTGTTAGAAAGAAAGAAGAAAGAAAGAAAGGAAGAAAGAAAGAATGAAAAAAGAAAGAAAGAGTGTGTACCTCCGCTCCAGTTTGGAGAGATTTATGAGTGGACCAAACCAAAGAGTGTAAGAGTGTATACTCAGGGAGAGTTTGGGAGGGGAGATTTACGATCCGCCGTTTGGGTCATAATTCAAAGTTCACGCTCACATATATCACATTTTGAATCACATAGATTATGAGAGAGAACAGATTTATCATACACACAGGTAGCACATGTGCAGGCTCACAAAGGCACACAAAAGCAAAAACAACACACACTCACAAACTGATACACCAGATGGTTTTTCATTTTAAGGCAACATGATCCTAACATAAACCTGGTGATATATCGATGATTGTAAATTACTGTTGGTGATAGTCTTAAACTATAAGATCCAGTATCTTTTTCACCTGCATAAAAGCAAAACTATACATTGTCAAAGTATTTTTTCATAACAGCTGTAATCTTGTATAACTTCATAGCATGCTGTCAATAATCTTTTTGACATATACATAGTTTTTGATTGCAGTAACATCCAGTAGCGCAATCGTTTATCGGGTATTGGAAAAGAGAGGGAGGGTCACATCCACATCTCATCCAGTCCGGTGGAAGCTCTTTTACAAGTCTATCTTGGTTTAAACTTTACTTTTCTATTTCCTATGATTTACTGTTTGGAGTGTGTTAAATGTTTCATGCGCCACAGAGGCCACTCTACTGAAACCTATTCAGCTCTGAACACACAAGCCCATCTATTTCTGTTCCTGTTTGTTAAATATTAACCACACATTCCCGCTGTCTCATCCACTGTGTATAGGTGTATGTGTGTGTGTGTGTGTGTGTGTGTGTGTGTGTGTAGGAGATAGAGAACTATGTGTGTGGCCTCTCTATTTGTGTGCATGTGTGTGTGCACGCATGTATGCGTGCAAACTGTATGTACAAATTTGCGTGCATTTGTGTGTTAGTGTGCGAGTTTATCTGTGTTTGCGAGGGTGTGTGAGTGTGTGTTTGTGTTCCCAAAGTGTATTGGTGAGTGTAATGGTGTGGAACTGTTTCAGTCCAGGCCCATCTAGGGACATTTTGGTCCAACTCACGTCTCTGTGGTGGAAACCACACTGGAAAAAATGTCCATCTTAACATGTCATTCATTCATTCATTAATGTCAGTCATTCATTCATTAAAATCCGGTTTTCCTCATAACATGTGGAAAAAATGGCCTGCCACCTGCCAATAGGGTGAGATTGGACAATTTCTTCACTTTTCAGAAAAATAAGATTATAAGACTTAATACTGGACTAAATGCTTTGTTAGGATGGGTATTTTTTGTAGCGCATATTCCAAATGGGATGCCAGTCACTCACCAAAACCACACAACTGATATGGGCACAAGCCAGCCAGCAGAAGCACATACTGTAGATCCAAGGCCACTCATGCAACACTTCAGCTCTCGAGTGTTTTTCTTGGAATGGCTGAGCTTCGCTTTGTGCCCTTCACTCAGGTAGAAGAAAACAGCGAGAATCCCCATTTTGATGATGCAACGTTACTTTTTGTCTGAACTCTCTCGCTGGCCTGTGCGAGACAATTAATGAGAGTGTTTTGTTTTCTGGAGGCTCAGTTCTTGTAAAAGTCAGTGTGATGAAGCTCTTGTTTTTTATCTTGACCTTGTTGGAGCCTCCATCACCCCTCTAAATTAATATTCAAAAGCCCTTAATTAAAAACCCGCCACCCCGTCCTCCTCTGGAGCAGGATAAACAAATCTGGGGCTGTGTTTGTTCCCTTCTGGCCCATCCTATACTCTTTTTTAATGATTTCACTTCAACCTAAGAAAAAAAAAATGCAAGATGGCACGACGCAGCAGAATATGACATAAAAAGATGAAGACAAGACATAGCTGGGGGTGAGTGAGGAGAGAAGTGGTGGTGGCGATGGGAGAGGGAGGAGGGTTGTACTGTATCTCAGAGTCGTAGTTAATTACAAAAAGCATTAATGTTTTATTAACCCCTTATCAGTAATTAATCACGGGTCTTTGATGTAAAGTTCAGCTTACAAAAGCACCAGGAAAAAATTCTCTCATCCATATTAGCCCATTAAGCTGGCTGGTATGGACCAGTCTCGCTAACTGCAGAGTGCAGGACAGCCTCCGCAGGCATTAAAGCATTTGTTTTGACAGCGCTGTTTGTTTTCTACTCCCAGAAGCCATTGCAGTGCACCTCCAACTCCCACTAGTCTCTCACCAAAAGAGCCAGTTTGCATTTCAAATATGATGGAGCTATTGCATATTGTGCACAAGATTTCACCTTTCCCCCAATGTTTTCCTGCATTCCTGTATGTAACATGTTATACTTGACTGGCAAAGAAAATTAGATTATATTTTTTTTATACAATATTGAATTATGTACTCTCTTCCTTACAATGGCTGGCCCTATGTCAGTGATATCCCAGTGTTAATACAAGCATTGTTATCTACAGTAGAACATTGCTAATCCAAATCCCATAGGAATCAACATCATCTGAACCAGCAGAGTGTTTGGACAGAATAACAGGGAAATATTCTCAATATGAAACATGACATTACTTCACTTGTAGTGGTGCTCATGTGGAATTATAAGGCATCATAAGTGCATTATAAGCAGGATAATTATTATGACTAGGACATGATATAATAGACACATTGTGCAAAAATATTTAGGGGGTTGAATACTTTATGGGGCAACTGTATAGTTAATGACATGCTGTTAAACTGAATGTAATTTTCTGATGTTGGTCTGGTAATTATATTGTAAAACAAGTTTATATGCTTCTAATGGGCATATAATCTGCTTGTAATGCATCACAATGCATTTAAAATGTTACCTAAAACATGCAAACATAAACCAATTCCAAAAAGCCCAGGCTATTCAAACTTGTAGATGAAATCCACTTTTCAAAGCATGCATCAGCAAGGAACAAGTGCCATTTACCATTTTTCCAGAGGTTTTCTTTTTAATAATTGTACACAATTAATTGAATACATTTTTTGAATTTTCTAACATTTGTGGTCATTATGCTCAATCACTAAACCCTTTGTTCTCTATTGTATTTTATAAGCTTTCTCTAGTTGGGAAATGAATTTCAGAGCTTAGTGAGAGGGAGATGACCACAGCACTTCCCCTTAAACCCCACCCTCTCTCTCTCTCTCTCTCTCTCTCTCTCTCTCTCTCTCTCTCTCTCTCTCTCTCTCTTTCTCTCTCTCTCTCTCTTGCTCTCTCTCAGGGTGCTGTCTGGGGTGATCCAGAGGTCAGGGGTGAAAGAGAGGCCAGTTAGACTATGAGGGGGTGATCATGAGGTCAGTAGACCCTGTAGACACTGGTGTGCGTGTGTGTGTGTGTGTGTAGGGGCATTGTAGTGATATTTGGGGTGAGAGTCAGGTCAGGTTGAATATGTACACTATAGGTGGGGTCAAGCAATGGTCACTGTGGCCCAATTTGAGAAACTTCTCTCCTGGACGGTCCGGCCGCCACTCTGTGCTCTCTCACACATCATGAAGACAGCAGCAGAGCGTCACCGCGGTGCTAATCACTCTTCAGTGTACACATTCGAACACACACACACACACACACACACACAGAAAAACACACTCACACACACAAACTGTCCTCTTCACCCCTGTTAATCAGTCAGCAGTTGATGGATTGACAGCCATTATTAGCACACAGAGAGACTGAACCCCTGTCAACCTTTCTCTAGCTCCTTTTCCCATCCTCCACTCAACACACACACACACACACACGCACATACACACACACACACGCATGACTTTTCCCCCCATCCAGGCATGTTCTCCGATCTGCAAAAGTACGACAAGACACTGGAGGCCATGTTACCATTGTTGATGCTTTTGTTGTTATTGTTCCTGCCCGTGTTGATTAAATTAGGAAATCCTTTAAGTCGGCAGAAAAGAGGGGAGCGTTGTTTTATTATTAAAGAGGAGAGAGACGCCCCGGCAAACGTTGCGCCGGTTAATGAGAAGTACAGTGGAGTGCTTCAGGACTTGGAGATTTCAATAACATGGCAGAGCACCCCCCCTGTGAACAGGATAATACAGCAGCACCCCCCCACCCCCACCCCCACACCCCTCTCCGTCTGGTTTCTCCTTCCTTGTTTTCCTATAGCTGGCAGAGCGGACCGTAGGTGCTGTCTGAGAAACAAATGTAGTTCAGCAGCCTTTAGGTTTTTTTGGTTGTTTTTTTCTTTTTTTTTTTTTCTTTTTTTTTTATACAGGTTTCACCAAGGCTATAAAGATTAGGGTTTGAACAATATGGGTTTTTGAAAGCCAATACCAATACTGATATGTTATAATACTGATATTTTGTGCCAATTTTCAATAGCTTTAAATTTGACCATTTTTGTGCCCAAAAAATCCAAACAATTGCAAGTATTCATCGTTTCCTCCAGAACTGTATTCTTAGCAGAGAGGAAAAGCCTCTGAAACAGCATTTAGACCAAACTCTCCACTGGAACCCATAAAAAATAATAATAACACATATTCATGCATACTTGTGTAGAATCTGATCAAAATGTTGCATTAGTATCAATTCAGGTTTCTTCCCATAGACAACTAGTGTAGTATTGATCAATTCTACAATAAATATGTAATCAATCAAACTGCATCATATTCATCATATCAGAGGTGAACGACACTGATGGGACCAGATTTGATTTTTAATAAAAGGCCAATATCAGCCCAATATATGAGCAAACCAACATATCGGTCTTACCCTGATAAACATGCCTTTTACCTTGAATTTAAACCTTTGTCAACTGACAAAGCTAGACAGAATCAACTTCTTCAGTGTGTATTGTTGGCTTACAAGAGATGAAGTTCTGTCTATGTAAACTGCAGTCAGTTTCAGGCAGACTGGAATAATAGCGCTGACGAGCAATCCAGGAAGAAATATCATTTAAAGAAGAATGGGCATCTCATCCTCTTGCTTTCCACTGTCATACAGATTGCTGCGTAGGTGGGTGCCATTGTCAGGGCAGGGTCACGTATAGTGCATGTGTCTGTGCGCGGGTGTGTATGTATGTGAGCATTTGCTTGCGTGTGTGTGTGTGTGTGTCTGCATCTGTTGTTTAGAGGGTCGTGTCAGACTGTGCCTCTACCAGACATACAGCAACTGCATCCCCTCCTACACGACTGCTGTTTTCCCATACAGGCGCGTGTGAGAGACAGCACATAATGTTTACATGCACACACACTGAGCCTTTGACCATGCAGGGCAGTAAACAAACAGCAATAATAAAAACATGCTGTTGATCCATAGCTGTGTTTAATGAATGGTAGCCAGCAAAGTAAATGGAACATGTTGTATTATTACAGATGTCCGTCAAAGGCGGTGTTACAACATTGCCTCCATTCACAGTAATTTTTTATGTTACCAAGTTTAGTTTTACTGAAGTTACCTGTTTTTGTATTAAAAAAAGCAGAATTTTGACATAGTTTCAGAAGGAGAGCTATGAGTTTTACACATCTAATTGGACAAGAACCACATATAGAAGGCCTTCAGGTGATGTAACACTCTGGCAGCCATATTGGAGGTCCAAAGGGCTTGGCAACAACAGCTGGAAACAGCTGAATGCATTTCTAAATGTACAACTCGGCCCTCCCAACAGTGAAGAATAGACACGGTTTTCTGTGCTGTTTTTGGCCAATGATACATCTGACTGGCTTTGTGTTTAGATAATGTCAGCTTGTTTGTTATCTAGCTAAACATAGTACTGGACAGTTAACTATCAGTGTCTTGTTGGTAAGATTAGCTAGCTCACAGTGCCAAAAAAACAACAGTTTGTTCAGATTAACTGAGCCGACTCTTGTCAAGGTACAACTCAGAGTGTTTTGGAGTAGGGTGAAAGCGGCTCAAGCTAAACGGGCTAGTGCTAAAGGAGCTGGAGGGTAAGGGCAAAGAGAAGTATGGGAGCACAAAGGTAAAGAAGTCCCAATGATATATGAACTCTTCGTCATTTCAGACAAGGGAATTGCCATGTTCGTCTACATGGCCTACCCCAATCTCCAGCTCACCAGGTGGAATCGATAAGGGGATTGATTAAAGGACAAAAGGATTTTTAGATACACTGATACTTGTTTTCAAAGTGCAAGGGAAGAACCAGAAATGCTTTTGTATCCAGTTAGTAAAACAGCTATACAATCTTAATAATTATATAACGTGTAACAACATTTGTTTTGTACATCAGTGAGTTTTTCCTTCGACTTCCTGACCCTTTGAATAATATTTATTCTATTACTAAAAATGTATCAAACAGTAGTAGTAGTACAGAAATAAATCTAAGGCTAAACTTAGAATTACATAAACATACTTTTTTTTTTGTATTATTTATATATAATCAGATAGTGAGCACATATAGGAAATTAGTGTCACAGAAGCTAGCTGACATTGGTGAATAGACTAGCGTCTCTCGCTCTGTTTCCTTTCCTCTCTGTCTATCATGTTTAATCAACTGGCTCTTGAGTCTTTTTAAGATGTTTATTTTATATGTACATTTTAGGCATTTAGCTGACACTCTTATTCAGAGCAACCTACAGTAATGTTAAAGATTGCTTGGGCGAAAAATGACCTCCAACTATGAGAGGCCCTGGCTAAGAATGGGCTGGTGCAATGGTTGCCTTAGTTTGCCGCAGTGCCATGTTTACCTTGCTGAGGCGACGATCGAGGTTTATTCTAAACCCTTATCTGTACTTTTGTCCTGTATAAAAAGTCCCTGTTAGCCTCTCTGTTCCTTTTCCTACTGTTTCCCATTTACTTTCGCTTACACCCGGCTTCCTCATTCCACAGCAAGGTTATCAGTGAGTCACAGTGCCAAAGGTCAGACAGGAGTCCTCTCTGTGACCCCTGACCCTGCCATGACCCGCTGCCCTCAGATTCATCAGGGCAGTGCTATTGCTGGGTTTACAGGGGTCACTTACTGTTCAAAGGCACACAGAGCCTCCAGCGGCCATGTGCTCCCTCAGATCATCATTCCTAGAAGGGCTGTCCTGCTGGCAGAACACCCTGGTCCAGTCTCTACTTTAAGGGAGAACTAAAGGACTGTAGAATAAGCGCAGGGGAAAATACACGTCAGTGTAATTGTCTACGTGCCAGAATTTATGCCGTTCTGCAAAGAAATGAAATGTGAAATGTTGACTCTCATGATGAATTATCCCTTTCTGCGCCATTGCTTTGGATTTTGTGTATTTCGCTTGTGTGTTTGACGAGCATTATAATCTGCCATTTACATAAAATAGATAAATGTCACACAAGCTGACAATGATACAAATATTTGGCGCTTCCCTGGTGTTTCAGGTTGACAAATCTACAGAGGCCACCCCTTGACCTTTTGACCGTGCCGGGCCTTATGGGTAATGATGATACTGATGGCCTGACAGCCATCTTACCCAGTGGCCATCTGGAGCAGCTGTCACGGTAGCTGATTGAGAAGGAGACCCACCACCAGCCATGCATTGATTTTTCACAACAAGGCCCCCCCCTCCAGGCTCCCTCTAGTCGGATCCTTTAGCATTGTGCTCACCCTGACCTTTGACCTCTGAGAGAGTGGAGCGGGAGGTCACTGTCAATGTCCTACCTCACTCTCTCCCCCCAGCACCACTACATACTGCACTTTCTCATCAGATACACACATATGAATACACATACACCTATTTACAGCCCATATAAACATGCACACATACACACACACCTAAGATGGAAATTCTTCTGAAAAACATGGAGGAAATGTTAACTAAGTTCACTAACTGTAACATTAAATGTTCAAATTTATCCATGATGGTATTGTAATTAACATCCATCTGGCTACAGTATAATTGGTTTGCGTTTTCCTGGTTGATGACTAAAGAAACGTCAAATAACATTGTTGAATAGGAATAGCCATTTTTAGTTGTTTTTTTTTAACACAAATCAAATGATGATAATAATTTCAGAATGTTTTTTAGAACGATCAACACAGCCTATAAAAACATGGAGTATCACATATTTAACTCTGTCTTCTTGTCCTTTATACATTGCACGGGAAAGATCATCAGTCATTGTCACACCAGTAATTTTTACTTCTACTCTGAGTAGGAAACTTTCATCTGTTGCCGCTTCATTCGCTTTCATTCTCTTTCTCTGACACACATACACAAAACCAGACAATAGCAATATCTTGACCCCCAGGTTCGATCCCTTGGCTGATCCACTGCTGGTTTAGGAACTAGGTGTTATGTAAGCACAACGATAGTGATCTGCTGCCTCTAGTGACTGTAATGTGTGGAGGAGCAGGTTGTAACCATGTCCAGCTTTTCCTTCAACACCCCACCCCCCCCAACTCATCCATCCCCACCCCCTAAACAGACACCTACACATATACCGCTACTGCCGTATAGTGATCCGTATAATCCGACAGGCTCGGGGAGTGACTGATAGCTATTGTTGTGTTGGAAAGCTTTTGTCACCTGACAAAGAGCTCCGGCTTTGGCCCTCATCCCTCTGCATCATCCTCTTCCTCATCCTCTCTCTCACGGGGATATAGAGGGGTCTCAGAGCCCCATCATGATGACTGATGGAGTCTCCGGGACGGGAGAGGAGGGAGAGAGGGTGGAGGTGAGGGCGGGGGTGACGGCACACTCAAAGACTGTCTCATCACAGGCGAACATACAACACCGTTTTTGACATTAAAAGTGGGAAAATACAGTTTAAATACAGTTTGCTCATTGTCAAAAACAAGAAACAAAGCCATCAAGTCTCCATTGAGAATTCCCAGCCAGCTGTCTCGATTAACACGTCGAGTACGGCATCGACATCATGGAGGAGGCTCTACCCAGCCACCGGCACGTTTCTGCTGCTCTGACACTTTTATTTTTGCTCATTTCGCTTGTTTATTGTCATGATAATGAAGTCGCAGTGTTGGTGTCATCAGGAGAAATCTAGCATTTTGGCCTGGTTCCACTGCTAATGTATGCACGAGCTACTTTTCCTCTCTCATCACTGTCAGCGAGCCGCTCGCCACCAAAATGGCTCCTAATTGAGCGAACTGGAAACAGCAAACCAAGAATTGAGCTGTTAATATATGAGATTCGATATGCATGCTGTGGAGTTTTAAATTTAGCTGTGAAATATGTGTGAAACAATGTCAACAAATTGCTCCCCAATATGTTTCTGTGATCGCTAAATCATTACACATGATAAAATGTTTCTTGCTATTTTGTGACAGTGAGGATCTCAGTGTAATGAGTGGGAGTGACTGAGCACTACTGACAGGCTTAAAGCATTAGAAATGTTGGGACAATACAAACTGGCAGACTCGGTGCTTGAGATTTCTGCTTTTTATAGGAAATGAACCACTTTTCCCCCTCCCTTCCTTTCTTCTTCTTCTTCTTCTTCTTCACTCCTTTCTTGTATTCATGCCATTTATCTCAATGGACTCTCAGTGCACTGTGGGAATAGCAGCAGCACTTGCGCCATGTGTGAGACAAAGAGAAAGGTCTGTTTCAACACCATCAATCCCACAATCCCACACAGTGATGAGCGAGAGATCGTCACCATCTGTGGATGTGTTTCTCATCACTTTGCCTAAAAGTAAAAATGTACCCAGTAAAAGTTAAAGTGTGAATGCCTCAGTGTGGCGCTTGTATAGGTGTTTTTGAGGTGCGTCTCGCTATATTCTACATTCTCTTCTTTTTAAATAGTGAGCCATCTACAAAGGCCACATGCTGCACTGCAATGAGGCATGTTGAAAATACAGAGACATTTCTATTTACACTGTCTCTGTCGCTCTCCCTCCACCATTGCTGTCTGTTTTACCCTCTTTCCCTCTATTTCTCTCTTCCCTCGTTCCCTGTCCCTGGCTGCAGCGCGGCAGCCATTAGCTTTACAAATCCAGCCTTTGATCTCTGATTTGGGCGGGTGCCTGGGAGAGGAGGGGTACTGGCTGAGAGAGTGTGTGTGTATGTGTGTGTGTGTAGCTGTCTATGTAGGCCGTTGGAGGGCTAGCTGGCACTGCAGAGGAGGAGGGTTCACGACCAGTCCACTTCTGCCGAGGTATTACAGAGGGAGTCGATTTCCAGGGAAGAGGCCGTGATGATAATGTCGGTTCATTTGCATTTGTACTGAACGAATAAGCTGCCTAATGGTTTAAATATAACTCACTTACCGCTCACTCCAAACTCCAGTTCTCTTCTCTGTCCCACTATCTCTCCATCCTCCCTCTTTCCTTCTCCCCTCCCCGCCCCCCCTTCACTTATCTCACCCTTCAGAGCCTCTCGTCCTCTCTTATCCTCGCCTCATCTCTTCGGAGAATATCTCCTTTCCACGGCCACGTGCTCAGACATTACATTATTGAACAGAAATCACTTTTAGCTCTTTGGCAACGGTCAGGGATTCCAAATAGGTACTAGGCCACTGTTATCATACATACTAAGTGTTTCTGTCAAGGCTCATTATTAGGGTGTGACCGATATGGGCTTTTGAAGGCCGATACCTATTCTGATGTTTTTGGATTGAAGCTGCTAATAGCTGACATTTTGTGCCAGTACTCAGTATCTTTAAATATGACAATTTCCATGTCAAAATGTTTAAAAATATATTTTCAGGGTGGAAAAGCCTCTGAAACAGCATTTAGACCATCATGGGACACTAAAACGTCTAATACTAATACTACTACTATACTACTTCTACCAAAACTACTATTACTACTGCTGCTGCTATTACTACTATTACTAATAATAAAATATATTCATGTATACTTGTTGGAATCTTGGAACTCTTGGAACTTGATGAAATTGTCTCATTAGAATCAGTTCAGCTTAAGGCCTCCCCATAGACAACCAGTGTAGTATTGATCAATTCTACAATCAAACTGCATCATATCCATCATATCAGAGGTGGACAACCAGACCCCATTTAAAAAAAAAAAAAGCCAGTATCAGCAAACCAATAACAATGGATGCTCAGATAATGAGGCTGGGCCATGCAAAACTGAAACAAGCCTGTAGTCCCTTTGCCCTAATCTCTCTTTATCCATCCATCCGTCCATCTGTCCATCTATCCGGCCCCTTCCTCCTCTCCTTGTCCTCTCCAGAGAGGTAATGAATGGCTTCCCTCACTGCGGTGAATTCACCTGTTTCTGCTTCAGCTTTCCTCCGCCGCATTAAGTGGGGATTTATGGAGTCGGCTTCCCATTGAACAAAACCATTTGTCTTCCAGTTTGGTTTAACGGCACTCTTTATTCCCTGCAGATTTAGGGATAGGAGGGGGGAGGTGGGGGGGCAACACCATTAAGGGCTACGGCCCTCCCAATTTCTCTCACACTTACATTGAGAAGGCAAACAGCCCTGAGCGGTCTGCTCCTAAAGAGACCTCTGTGAATAGATAGATGCCTGATGGATCAAGTGTAGTGGTAACACATGCAGGAGGACTGTCCCATTTCTAGGTCTTTTACGTGGGAGAAACTGCTGGATTTCAAATGGGACTTTACGTCAAACCAGTTCTCTTCCACATCTAAGAATAGAAATGTATAAATGAAATCAGAAGAAGGTCTGATACACAGGGGATATGCCAGATCTAACGGCAGGCCGCAGAGACATATGTCCCTGATAGTGAATCTATTACTGAATCCTTTATTGAACATGAGCCAACATGCTAGAGATCCTCTAATATCATAACCTATAAAACTGTGATATTTTATAATTATTCGGTGGCAGCGTATTTGGGCGAATCTTTTAAGTGCCAATGACTGTGTCATATGTAGCTGTATTAGCGTCTCATTACTTTGGCGATAGGGAGAAGATTCCTTAATGCTTCTCGACAGGCCATGATGTAATTACACAGTGTTTGTTGCGAGTCAACATGATAATTTGTGTTTCCAAGGGATCTGTCATACGCCCGGGACGCCGGGCGCATAAATGATTCAACCCCTCATAAATGTCCTGATTGAAAACAAGCTGTTGCCCAAACCAACTTAACTATCCTGTCATCGTAGCACCTCGTGGCCTCGAAAGATGCAACCAAAAAAAAAAAAAAAAAAAAAAAAAAATCTAAAAAAACTCACCAAGATGGATCCTCCCTTTGAAAATTCATCACAATGTTTAGCGCTGTGAGGCAGAATTATGCATGAAACCATAAGAAAAGCTTACCTTTCACTTCTCCCTCCCCTTCTCAGTTGATGTGTGTGCATGAGAGATCGAGATAGAGGGAGAATGGTGCAGAGAGGGAGAGAGAGAGAGAGAGAGAGCGTGTTTAGTATACAGCATATGTGAGACTACGCAATTCCCCAAAGGCTGCCATTGTCGAATTCACCCATTCCCACCCTCCGTGCTCGACCTAACAAGACTACACAACATCTGCATGGGGGCTGCAGAGTTTATGTACATGATGGAGGGTGTGTGTGTGTGTTGAGTGGAGGGGGGGGGGATGTTGTTTGGGGGCGTTGATTTTTGTTTTTGACTATCTGTTTTGAAATCTGTGCGGTGGGGAGGGTATATTAAAGGCAGTGCGAGGTGTTCCTGCGTAGCCGCCGGCTCTGCTGCACCTCTCCAGCGCTCCGACTGTGACCCCAGCCTTCGGGTGTGTGTGTGTTTTCATTCCCTTTGTACACACTCTCTAAGATGTTCTCTCTCCTCCTCTTTTCTCCTCTTTTCTCCTCCTCCTCTCCTCCCTCCCTCCTCCCTCCTCCTTGTGTTCCTTGCAGAACAGAGCCCCAGATACCGAAGATATCGCCCCTGGTTTGTTTGGCTCGTCTCTCTCTCTCTCTCTCTCTCTCTCCATATATATCTCCTGATTCTCTTCTCTCATCTCCTTTCTTTTTCCCTTTTATTTATCCTCTGCAAGTCCTCTCACTTTGCGATCAATACGGGTTTTGCTTGAAGCCTCGCGGCCGATGAGAGAGGAGCTACGGGATTTTTGAAGTTGGAATGCTAAACATGTTAAACAGCGAAGATGTTTTGAAAATTTGGGATCATCGGGGAGATGTTAAACGTCTAAATTTGTTTTTCCCAGTTCCCAGCTGCATACTGTACGTGCATCAGACGTTATAGCTTTTTATCAGCTATCTTTGATCTTTTTGTAGCTTTTTATATAGTATTTCTGTTTCTTGCATTTTAATCTATTAGGGAATCACTGCATCAGGGATGTAGCAGCTATCGTTAACACAAGAACATATGATATGCATATTTATATATTTCTAAATCTACTTCGAAAATCACTTTACTTCATTGGAAATTAACATTACATCACCAGATCTTCCTATATGAGCCTTTACATGATTCCTGTATAGAATCAGTAATTTAATAGGAGTTTAATAAAGTATATCAAATCAAAACAACCACCAATATCAACAAAAAAATCATTATATAACTAACATCAGTTTGATACTGTTTGCTACGATGTACAGTATAACCTTATAAAGATGTCAGCCTAAACATGTGAGTAAAAGTCTATTCTGCAAATAAAAAGATGGGTAACTGAGTTTGCATCCTTGGTTTAAAGGCCTTATAACCAAGGATGTTACCTGCCATCATAACATCACCAACACTGAACCTTCTTACTCTCTTTCTATCTCTCTGTCTTTGTCTTTATGTCTTTTTCCCCCTTGTACCTTCACACATTGTGTCTTAGTGTAATTTAGCTGGATTCCACTTACACCTGACATTTAAATATCTCTGGTATACACGCTAAATTTGGATTTCTCTTTCCTTTGCTAAATTGCAGGATCATTTGCCAAATCATCACTTCCTAAAACTGACAGTAAACAACTCATCTCACTCGCTCTCCACCCACCAAGTATCCTGACAATCTATTTTTGACAAGTATGTTACCATCTGAACTGCCTGTTGCCTGTTTGATTTGCATGTACTTCCTGGTTGGATCCATGTGTTAAAGTTTTTTTTTCCATTTATGTAGTTGCTATATATGAATTGGAGACACACATACAGCCAAATGCGTCTCTGATCACATTCAGGTGGTTTGGGTGATCAGATCTCTGATTATAATCTGATCACACAGCATTTTTATGCCAGGTATATAGCAGGGTCTTTTCCTCATCCAAACTCTCTAACCTCTCTCTCAGTCTCTCCATTCTCTACTTCCTCTTTTTTCTCCGTTATGTGCACCTGCTCCCTTTGCTTTTACTGTCGGATGGACGGCTGCTACCGTGCCTGATGACCGCCATCATCATCATCTGTCTGTCCGACCGACGTCGACGAGCCAGAAAGGCAGCCAGCCAGCCGGGCAGCGATGCTGTGGAAACAAATGCAAACTGCCCTGTGTCTGTTAGAAACCCCCCGCTGCACCTCCACCCCCCCTTCCCTCCCCAACCCACCTTTCCACCTCTGACTCTAAAATAAACCCAGTAGTTTTGTTTGCATCCAACTGTCAAGTGAATTTTACGCAAACCTTAGAAATGTTGTTGTGAATTAGGTGTGTTTCCATCAGTTGGGTTGAAGTGAATAAATACGATTCGTGAATGCCATAAAAACAAATCCCTGAGAAAAATGGAAAGAATTGATTAGTACTGGGCAAGTTGTTCTGTAGTGTCAGCTAATGTTGGCCATATGTCATGCTTTCATCCAAAGATTAAAACAAAGAAATGTACTTAGTGATATTCTAATTTACCAACTTCTGGCCATACAACCAGCATGGGAACCTCATACATGGGAGAGACAGCAGGTGTGACAGATATCTTACAGACATTTCAGAAAGTCCAAAGCCACTTTGGAACTGCTGTGCAATGAGGCCTCCGTCATCATTTATTTGACAAATATATTTTCATTGCTATTTATCACATAATTTCTTTATTGACAAAAACATTTTATGCTTCAAGCAAGCATAAAAACTTTTTTTTTTGCCATATTGGGGAAATTTTATAGAATTTTGCCATGCCCATTCAGCTTTTCTTCATCATAATTTGCAAAACAAAATACTTGGATGGAAACCCAGCTAGTGTCTGGCTATAAAGAGACAAGCTGGCAGGATCAGACAGGCTTCATGAAAGCCTGCATGTGTGTGTGTGTGTGTGTGTGTGTGTATGTGTTTTACACCCCACTTCCTATCCATCACATCCCAACTATTTATATACCCGCTTTTAGTGATGGACCACATGAGACAGCAGGAGACAGAGAGGTAAACATCTAGACACTCATCTGATGGTTGCCATTACAACGCTCCTATATAGCTCAGCACAATGCAGTGATTGCAGAGATTATTAAACATCATGTTTTAAAGTGTGACACTTCAGTTGTGAGTGATGTACTGATACGTTGCACATAAAAGAGAGCAGAGTGTAGGAAGGAGGAGGGGAGGAAGGGGCGAGAGAGGGAGACGAGAGTGAGGAGTGAGGGGAGAGAGAGAGATATTCAGGCATCATTGCTTTTCCTCCAGGTGTCTTTGGCCTGCATGATTTCATCTGCGAGGCCATAATAAACTTCCTTAATGAAATAAGTAATTAACATATTATAATTGTGCCGCGGACGATTTTGACAGAGATCATTTTCCATATCTAATGCTATGCTAATTTAATCTGTTCCCCTCCTCTGCCCGACACGACCCCTTCTGTGATTAAGTTTCATGGCATCTCACTTTCGCTTTTCCTCACCTCTCCCTCTTCATATCTCCCCCCTAGCCCCTCTCTCTCTCTCTTTCTCTTTACTTTCTTTCTCTGTCTCTTTCTCTCTTTTTCTGGTGATGGATTGACTCCTCGGCAGTGGTTCAGGGCCTTGTTGTCGCGGGCTTGCAGGCGGAGGGACGTGCACAGATGGCGGGGGAACTGGAGGCTGGGGGTGGAGGGTGGAGGCCTGGATCTGTATGTGTGGTCTGATCTCCCTCCTTCCTCCTCCTCCTCTGCATGGGAAATAAGCATGGAACAGGAAGAGTAGGAGGTGGGGGTCACAGTGCTGATTGAAATATAGCTTTGGGCTGTTGGTCATGTGGACAGAGTGTCTCCATTTTTTTTCGCTCCGAGTTCCCTGTTCTGTACTTAGTTTGCAGGAAGGCAGCTGCACCTTGTAATCAAGCGTCATCATGTTATGTCTACTGAAAAGAACGGGATTGCACTCATCAGCGAGGATATTTTAAAGGATATTTTATTAATTGCATGACGGACAAGATGCAAGGGGAGCTTGCACTCAAATGGAAGAAAAAATTAAAACTGATGTGTCTAAATGCAAAGTTTCCATTTTTAGTCTCCATCTGACTAATAAAGTGATGTGTGCTCAAGTGAAAAAGTGCAAATCAATGCAAATGATCCATTAAAAGGAACCATTAAGCATCTCAGTTTGAAAAGGTTTTTCTTCCCTTGGCGAGTGCGAACTCCTCTAGTATCTAGACTATTTCTGGGCTTACAGTATACACCCCCCGATTTTTGCAGCAGATTGGAGTTTAATTTAAAGAAACATTTCTCGGGGGCAGAGATAATCTCATTGGTTGAGTTAAACCTCAGCAGGCGGAGCCAAAGAACCAGAGTTCTGTTTTTTGAGTTTTGGTTTTAGACTGAAGCCCAGTGAAAAACACAAGGGGTAAGAGAGAAGGAAGCTAATATTATGAAGCCTAGCGCTCTGCTAATAATTGAAAAGTGTAATCTAGCTATACTAAGTCATCTAGGTTAGCTAGTTAGCCTAGCTGACCTTCCAAGTTCAAACTAGCCTACTAGCCTATAGCTATCAAGGTAAGCTAGCTAGGTGCTGACCTTCCAGTATCATAAATCCTACGGTGATGGATGAATGAATGAAAAAAAAAAAGTAATTTCCATTTATATTTTTATTTTGACCAAAGTTCCTTCTTTGCCATTCAAGTTTCCCTGTTTGCTAACTTGCACTCTGAAAAACTGAGACTCTTTGGCTCCGCCCACAGAGGTTTAACTCAGCCAATGAGATGATTTCTGCCCCCAGAGCAGCTCTGCTTCTGAGAAATGTTTGCATAACTAAAACTCCAATCTGCATTTGAGCATGTTAAGCCAGTTCAATAGGTGCAGATTCAGTTAGTGCATTTTTTATGAAGGACAAAACACTTTCGGCACTCTAGCTTTCATCATGACGGTGACAAACTTGATTGAGTACTTTGTGGGTCTCAGGGGAAACCATACAGTTCAATGAAACCATTTTCATATCAAGTAGGTTTGCATCCATACATATTAACAGTATGTATACAGGAAAGCATATAAGCAAAAGTACAATTAGGCTAAATAGAGAAAAGATTTTGATTTCCCCTGTTCTGTACCCTCGCTGAAAGAGGACAGAGAACTGGGAGGAGGTTCAAGGAGGAAGGAGGGGTGGACGGGAAGAGTGGGAGGCGAGGGATGAATGAAATCATCCAGCTGTGGTGTGATCCCTCCCATGTGGTGGCAGGACCCCCCTTTCTCTCTCTCTCTCTCAGTCCCTAAGTCTCTCTCTCCTGGCTTCTCTGAGCAGAAGGAGGCACCCACTGGGGGCTCTCCATTCGCCGTCACCCATGAAACGATGCATACAGCACAGCACAGCACTCCCTTCCCATTCCCCGAACCCACAGCTCCAGCATTCTTTCCAGCCCCCCCCCCCCCCCCCCCCCCACTCCCAACACACACACATACGCACACACCCACCCACACACACACACACACACACACACACACACACACACACGCCTCACCTCCCTTGCATTCAGTGCTGTGGACTGGGCCTGGAAATACCACAGAAGAGCTTCCAAAAGCATCTAATATAATTTGCCATCAAAACTTCCAAACAAGATATTATTATTTGGTCAATGTGATAAATTATTAGATGCAGGTCACTAAACTATCAGCGAGTGCCATACCTTTACATATCCAATTGACACCCATGGGAGCTTTTATGGAAGTTTCTATAGATCCTCCTCCTTCACAGCCACATGAAGGCATCAGTGTTGCTACACTGTCTGCCTTTTCCTCCATTGGGATTCTGCCTTGTAAGAATCTAACCACCATGCTTCACTAAAACCCGTCTGCTCCAGTAGAGAAAGCGTTCTATCCCATGCTCATCACATTTTATCTTATTCTAATGTGAGGGCAAAGCTGAAAATCTTCTACCAATTCATTGACACAGTTTAATTATTAATATGTAACTCAATTTTGGTGATTTTCATGTTTTTACTTGAAGTAGAAGGATGATATGGTCCTCTATGGGTTTGGAAAAATGTTATGACCCATAGGCTAAAACCCTTTAAAAATCAATTTTATGATTTCAAAAATGAATGTCAGTCAACCTAACGCTAAATGTGTTTGTCTTAATTCCTGAAACCCTTTGGAGATACAGTAGGCTACAAGCTTATACTGTAAAATAATTTCTCCATGCTCGTGTTCAAAAGCGGTGCTACAAAGGAATGGTGAGTGGAAGAAACAAAGGGAAAGAGAAGTAAATAATGTATAAGCGGTATTTTGTAAAACAATTTCCCCTATTCTAAGTTGAGCACACAAGAACAACTGAGCTGTATAAATATTGTAGGACGCAGAGGCTCCGTCTGCCCAAGTACTCTGTGTACTGTATGTTGGCGTGTGAGTGTGTGTGTGTGTGTGTGTGTGTGTCAGAGAGAGAGGTCAGGTGGGGCAAACAGAGGATGAGTAATGTGAAAGAGCTCAGATGTGAACGTGGCCAGTAACAATGGATGAGTGACAGGACACATGCCACTGGGTAATGAGAGGGTCACACCTTCCATGTTACCCTTTCCTTTCTGATACCAAGAGCTCCCCCCCACCCACTCACCCCACCCACTGACCTACACCCACCCACCCGAAGCACCCAATGAAGGTTAAAACCTCCCTCAATGACAACTCCTCTACTCCGCAGGGCCACGACAATAACAAGGCAGCGGTAAACATGTCGCCCCGCACCAATGATGCAGTCACCCTTTGGGCCAATCAGTAAGTAGTTATGCAAATAGGAAAAAGGTCAAAGTTTCAAGTGTGTTATGTTAACACTGCAAAGAGATTTTGTAGGGCCATTTGCATTGAGACTGGAAGTCTTTTCGTTTTTGGTATTTGTTGTGCTCTATATTGGTCGATTGTATGAATGATGATTGGGCCGATCAGTAAAAAAATGAAAAAACCTCAGGGTGAAAACTGATTTGCGGGAAATTCAAAATGATGGAAATTGAATACACTGTACATTAACGGTCAAGAGCAAGGATAGCTGGATATGTGCACCACATTTAAATCTTATGGTGTAGGAGATATGATAGGTTATTATTTTTTTGTAATCAACTGTTTTTATTGATTTTCACTTAATGTACAATCTAATATGTACAACAACAAACAATCTGCCCCGACCTGTGGCAATACCCACCCCTCTTCCCACCCCCAAACAGACACTAACAGAAATCTGGATAGTAAATATATATATACATATATATATATATATATATATATATATAAAATATAGAGGGAACTTGTGTGACTTGTGAACTCATGTGAAGGTCTTCTACTGTGTCTTCTACTTCTACTCTCTCTGTAAGAGAGCCTGTAACTGTAATTTCAAAAATGCCGGGACACAGTGGTGAGATGCATAATTTCTTCAAGTTTTGGCAAAATCCGTTCAGTGGTATCTAAGATGTTGCATGGAGGAACAAACAAACTAATGACGACCGAACAATGTAGCGCCCCCCTTGGGCCAATCTGTGTATTTTAGAAAATGCTGGAACACAGTGGTGAGATGCATAACTTCCCCAATTTTATCAAAATCCAATCGAGCATTGTCTGAGATGTTGTGTGTGATGGATGGACGAACAAACACACATATGAACATATTAATGTAGGGAGTAATAGTGTAACAGTCATTACCAAGGCCGTCATGACAGGGGGTGCCACAATAAGATATCAGCAAGGTGATTCACCAAAGCACCTATTCAAAAGTAAGACAGTCACAGATATGTATCAGTATCCGCTGTCATTTACAGTAGCAACAAATTGAGGCGGCATCCTCCTTCCTTCTACATGCCCTTGAAAAAACAAAAAAAGCTTTTCTTCAGCTCATCAGATGAATTCAAGTGACTCTGAGCAGAGTGAAGCATTTCAAAATACAGACCTAGAAAATAGAAATGGCCCTTCTCAAGCCGAAGGACTATTTCCTTTATGAATGTGTCAAGTTGAGCGCATATTTTCCTTTCTTTGAAATATCTGTCTGCCACACAAACGACCTTTCCAAACGTCAGGTGCTCAAAACAGTGGTGGTGAAAACGAATCGATTGCATCTGTTTCTACATCTTCCTCCCTCTCTTTCTCCATCCCTCTATCCTGTTCTCTCTCTGAGACAGTGGTATCATTGGGACCAGATGGTAATCGAGGGCTGTCACCTCAGAGTCAAAGGAAAACATTATCCAGCATGTCATTCTCTACACCTCCAGGACGAGAGAGAGAGAGAGAGAGCGAGTGAAAGAGAGAAACCAAGCAGCCCCTCTCTTTCTCCCCTCTGCTTTCTCTCTGTGTTTGCCTGTCTCTCAATTCAATTCAATTCAATTCAATTCAATTCAATAAGCTTTATTTGCATGGAAAGGTGATTCTTACATAGCCAGCACATACAAATATGAACAAGACATTGTCAGTACATGTCAAATTATGCCTGATAATTATTATAATTAGAACATGATATAATAAACACCACAAAGAAATGTAGGGGGCAGAATAGTTTATGGGGCAACTCTATATAATGACATGATATCAAATTGAGTAACACTTTATTGAAGTGCATTGTAATGCATTACAAACAGATTATAATCTCATTAGAAGCACTGATACACAATATAATTCTTATTTCTTACAATATAATCAAACACAGAAAATGACATTGAATTTAATATCTTGTACTTAACTGTACAGCTGCCCAATAATAAATTCAACAGTCTACATTTTACATATGTTTAACAACGTGCAACTTCAGTCAAGTGTTACCAAACAATCAATCAAGAAAGCATTTTATTTTTGCCTGCACATGGGAACAAAGTATAATCTTAACCTGTCTCTTTCTCTTTTCTTACCCCCCCCCCCCCCCCCCCATCTCTCAGTGTGTCTTTCCTCTTTATCTCTGTCCTACTGTTTCTCTCTGGCTCAGTTGTGATGTTCATGGGGAGATCTCAACATCCCCAAATCATCATCAGAATGAGAAAGGAGTCCCAGGGCTAATGCAATGCAGATATGTTGTCTTTTGTGTCGGAATATGAGAAAAGGAATTTATGTGAGGCGCTCGGCGAGTCAGAATTCATTTCTTGCTCGAGCTTTTGCCCTGCAGTCAAACGTAAACTGACTGCAGACTCAGCTGGCTGACTGAGTGAGGACACACACATACGCACACACACACACACACACACACACACACACACACACACCCAGACACACACAGAGGCATGCATACTCACTAGAACCCACCCAATATACACGCATGGACTCCCTCAACACTCACCACATCCATACACTCACGTTCACCCCAAGAGAGTGTGCGTGTGTGTGCTTGGAGTGGCCTCTCCATGCTTGAGTGACAGGTGTACATGGGTGGCACAATGGCCACCAATATTGTCCGGCGACCATGGTAACAATGGCCCGTCTCCCGGGAAACGTGAAGCCTCGCGGTCGCCGTCCGTCAGACATGAAAAGAGACAATTTCAGGTGGCGGTGAAATGGGACCGGGGATAAAAAAGGAAAAACATTTTGGGGGTTCTGTGCCACTCAACATTGCCGGCGGCAAGCGCTTTGATAGGGAAAATGGATTCTGATCCTTGATTATAATATACGCCGCAATCTGAAACAGCTCAAACACACAAGGAACCTGAATGAGAGAGGGGAAAAGGAAAAAAGAGGCCTCTCCTGGACCATTAGACGCAACATTGTGTTCATTTTCAATATCTGAGGGACAAACATGACCAATCTACTGGAGGTAATACATCCTCAAACTACACCAACTGAACGTCTGATGTTGTAGAATACACATGAGATGCATAGAGAGCAAAGTGAAAATCGCGGGGTGAATATTAACAATGAAGCAGGTCAGGTTTCAAACTGGCTGGTATATGATTGTGCTGAAACCTAGCCTCCCTAAACTCCATTGATAATGCAGACAACTAACTGGGACAGCTAACAATCAGTGTGTGTGTGTGTGTGTGTGTGTGTGTGAGAGAGAGACAGACAGAAAGAGAGAGAGACAGAGTGATATACTCTTATCAGTCTTCCCAGTCCTCAGCAGCAGCAGATAAACAGAAGTGTGAAGGGCAGTTGCGCTGCAGGGGGCTGATTGACATGGCTGCCGCCCAAAGAATCACACACACACGCACACACACACACACACACACACGTAAACACACATTTGCCTTTTGCTGTCCTCACTTGTGCACACATCCACACATGCATCATCCAGTGACTTGTGAGTAGCACATGCTATGTTATTTCACTCATGGCTTTGTTTCCCAAAAGAAAAATTACATGAGTGAATCAGTGATTTACATAAATTAGGTCCATTACAGCTGCTATATGTAGCATTTTAAACATCAATATATCATTGTCAAATTAATTGTGATACCTTGGTATAATTACTGTAAACAAATGAATGCATCTTTCATGAGTAGTACTTTTAGCACTATTGTTTCTCAAAATTATGACTACATTTCCGATAAAATGCTACACATAGCATGTTTAATTCTGCTATAATGACTTGTTCACTCATTTGTAATGTATTACATGAATCAATCATATAAATATAATGTTACTTCAGTTGTATGTTGTTCGCTCAGTGACACACTGCAGCAAAATTCTCTATATTCTCTAATTCTATGTATTTGTATGCGCGGAGATAAACGCTACCTGAGTGGCTCTACCAGCAGCTGAAAGCGAATAGGGGATTAAAGGGGAGGGGAAGAAAAAAGGAGAGAACTGGCCCGTGCCTCAGGGAGGACTGGGCTGAATGGAAATGACTGGGAGTCATCATGGACAGCAGGAGTGTGCCTCATATATGTGTGTGTGTGTGTGTGTGTGTCTGTGTGGGTTGTTTACGTAGTGTTTCAGTGTGTTTGGATGTATGGATATTTGTGTGTTTGTGTGTTTTTTGTGTGTATGGTATGTATGTGCATGTGCCTGTGTATCACATACTGTATGTGTGTTTGGCTGAGTTTTCAGCGTGCTTAAGCATATCTGTTTGCATTTGTGTGTATGTGTATGTGTGTGTGTGAGTGTGTGTTAGCAGCTTATTGAGCAGGCTTGCCCCCTGGCTCCATGCTGTTCCACACCAAACAGTGAAACCAATACCTCCTCGCTGCTGATAAAACCGGATGGCCAGAGATAGGCATGCATATTATCACACACACACACACACACCCTCCACTAAGTCATAGCTGTGTGTGCGTGTGCGTGCGTACGTGTGTTGGGGGTATGGGGGGGGTTTGCTGTGTGTGTGTTATCTGTGCATGTGCGTGTGTAATACACTGCTACAAAGACACCATACACTGTCCCTTCGACTCTGTCCTCTTCCCCAGAGACAAAGTCCCAATTTCTCCATCGCCTGCAGTCAGAGAGAAAGACGAAAGCAGGGAGGGGGGGTGCGACAGAGATTGAAAGAGAGAGGGGAGAACGGCAGAGAGAGAGAGAGAGAGAGAGAGAGAGAGAGAGAGAGAGAGTGAGGTATGGAGAGGTAGCGAAAAGAAACCCGTGATGCTATCAGCCCTCTGAGAGTCACCGGGGTCATTGTCATGTGTCAGTCAGTGTAACACAACTCTCCCTGATAAGCCGGGCCGATTGCGCCGATTGGCCGCGATGGGCGACAGGGCGATACCGTTCTCTGCCGGCGCTCCTGACGAGACACGAAATTAACCCCCAGCGCTCGCCGATAAACATCTAAAACGGTTTCGGGACCCCAGGGGCTAATGGGAAGAGACGGGAAGCTATCAAAATATCAAATGTGCGTGACAAGCGGCACAAGGACCAGGTCTGTCAAACACTCGCCTCTCCGAGTGTGATTTAACTCCGCGTGTCTGCCCGCACCACCCAGCAGCGCGGCGCTGAGAAATGAACCGCTCACCGCCGCTTCCCCTCTGTCTTTACACGACGGAGTAATACTTTAATGGACATATTTATTTAGGCAAACACAGACGTGGGGCAACGGGTTTTAATTAGGTAAACAGCTCGTTGGGAGGAATCGATGGCGATCCGTTAATGAAGGTCGTCGCAGGCTAATAGCTGCGGCCGTTCCTGTCTCGTGGCGTTGAAAATCTCATGAAACGGAGTGAATTCAGTCATCTTTCCTGTCTCGGGCTGGTCGGGTAACAGATAGCTCTATCTTGGGCAGAATGTGTATAGTGTGTACCTGAGTGTGTGTGTGTTTTCTTGGCCTGTGTCCTTGGCAGGGTGTCTGAAGGACAGAAGACTCAGTGGTAGCGGACAGAGGCCTGTGTGTGTGTGTGTGTGTGTGTGTGTATGTGTGTGTGTGTGTGTGTCAGGTGTCTGGGCTGGGTGACATGTGAAGGTGATGGGTGTCACCGGTGTCCCTGTCGTCTGAGGGCATGTCTCCACCTGCCGGCTATGACACCAGCCTGACTGACTTATGATCAGGATTTATCATCTTGATTTATGATGAGCCTGGTTTGTCCCTCTCACAGCCTGGGCAGATGGGGAGGTCTGTATATATATATATATATATACATATATGTTTGAGTGTGTGTGTGTGTGTGTGTCTCTGTCCGAGTATGCATGAACACATATTTGCTTGTGAGCTGGCCTGGGCACATAAATGAGCCAAGGTGCCTACACTGCAAAAATTTAACAGTCAGATAATCAGTCATTATATTCAGTCTTAAAATCTTACAGTTTCTGCCAATGTGTGGTATAATTTCACTTGTTTCCGGTGTAGTTTCACTTGTTTAATACATTTTAGTAAGGCAGATCACAACTTTCAAAAAAATGACTCTTGATTGTAGAAAATTGAAGAATTCTTGCCCATAATGTTATTTTAGCATGCATGGCTAACGGCATAATTCACTTTATTCACAAAGTGGCCATATTTGATTTATGTCATACTCAGGGTGGGAAACACTATTCAGAACTATGTAAACAATGGCAGACTATGTGAATCAAGCAAATTACCAGAATGACACTGGAAGTTAAATAAATGCCTCCTCTCTACCTCCAGTTTCTTTATGCTAGCTAAAGCTTGTAAACTTGCGTAGCAAACCATTTCATAAATGACTGCTAACCAACATGGATAACACAATAATTACTATGATTTATCTCACTGACAAACTGACTTTTGAAGTTAGCAATGTCAGCATTATTGGCATCATTTTTGCAGTAAAAACTATACAAACAGAACAAACTTCTGTTTATGCTAAGCTAATGTAGCCAGAAGGATT
Organism: Centroberyx gerrardi; assembly: GCF_048128805.1. Lineage (NCBI taxonomy): Eukaryota > Metazoa > Chordata > Actinopteri > Beryciformes > Berycidae > Centroberyx > Centroberyx gerrardi. The sequence continues at coordinate 19,465,638 of NC_136008.1, forward strand.
TTAACTCCACTTAGGTAGGACAGTGGTAGCCTAGAGGTTAGAGAAACAGGCTTGTGACCACAAGGTTGCTGGTTCAAATTCTTCTGGGAACAATGTGGGTGGGGGAAAGTGAATGACTGTTGACGTGCCCTTGAGCAAGACACTGCACCTCCAAGCTGCTCCAGTGAAGCTGCTCAGTGACTGACAGTAGAAGTAGCGGTTGGACTGGGCAGCTCCCAGTGTGATGTGTGTAACTGTATGAATGTGAAGCATGTTGTTGCTGGAAATATAATGCTCAGGTGACATTCCCTGGGATAAATAAAGGTAAAAAAATATATATATTTCAAGACTCAAGACTAGATGGAATTACTTTTTAAGATAAACCCGGCCTGGATAGAGCACACAGTACAGCACAGTATCTCACCGCAGTGGCCATGAGTCATTTTCCCTTCATATTTTCCTGTAACAGGCAAGCAGAGTCTTGACTACTAAATGCCAGGCACAGGGACATGGGGGCTATTTAGTAAACATCTTTCAATTCCATGCCAGCCGGCCGGCCGGGCAGCCAGGCAGCCTCTTAGCTTCCCTCTCTATGTTGGGATGCAGAGAAACAGGCCGTGTACAGACCCAGGGGATGGAGGGATGAGAGGGGAAAGAAAAGGAGGAGGAGGAGGGGGAAAAGAGACAGAGAAAGAGAGAAGGAGGGCACTGGAACACATCCACAGATTAACCCTCACAGAGGAGATGGAAAATAGAGCGGAACTGAACGTGTGTGTGAGAGTGTGTGTGTGTGTGTAGAGAGAGAGAGAGAGAGAGAGAGAGAGAGAGAGAGGAAGGACAGAAGAGCGACATTCAGAAGAGTCTGGGCACCACAACACAAAAGTGCCCATTTCATGTTTCCGCCATGCAGTGGACATGAACAAAAAACAACAACACAACAGACACACACCTTCACTACCTCCAATACGACCCTCCATCCCTCCCTCCTTCACTCCGTCCCTCCCTCCATCCCTCCTCCCCACCACAGCCACTGCTAATCCTCTCCTTCACACTGCCAAAATAAAAGCAGCAGAGAGGGGAGGGCAGGGTGGGGCGGGGGGAGGAGGGGGGGGGGTCGCTTCTCATTTTGTGCCAAACCTTCATCCATAGATATGGTATAGACTGCAGCCTGATAGACAGAGAGACATTGTTTGAGTGTGAAGGACGTGTGTGTGCGTGTGTGTGTGCACATGCTCACATGCATGTGAATGCATGCATGTGTGCTGCACAGAACTGTACACACCTGTACTTTGCAAAATGGACTCCCACTTTCTGTGTATCCTGGATTATATTTTGTTTGTATGTAAATATGTATCAGGGATGTTTGCCTTGTATTTCCTTTGTCTGTAGATCATCAGGTCCAATATTATCACCAGTCATATCCTGTTATTCTCGCCTGTTTCATCCTTAAAAAAACTTTTTGCGTTCTTCCGCGTCTAGAAGACTAGCTCGCCTACCACAAACCTATCCACAGTATTTGTGTACAGACGGATAGATTGATAGGTAGAAGAAAGGCAAGAGAGATTGAGATTGAGAGAGGTAGAGAGGCCTGATAAATGCCTCTCTATATAGCCACATTTATAAAAGTATTTACCATTTAGCTTTAGAGCTGCTACAAGTTCTCATTTTTGAGATATTGCTAGTGGCCTACTATCACTGAATATACTGTATGCTCAAGTGTCAGCGTGGAGCCTACTGTCACTCAACATAGTGTATGCTAAAGTGTTAGCATGGAGCCAATGATCTACCGAGGACACACGGATGATATTTTCTTGGTGATTTCTTTGTTCTCGTCACTTAACGGGGAAGTTGACCAACGGGACAATTAAAAAACTCTCAAAAGCTTGGTCTATTCCTTTAACTCCAGCCAATAGTTACTTTTGTGTGTGTCAGTAGGCAACTGAGCTGAAAGGCCTGTATTGAATATGTTCAATCACATCAACTCCATGGTGCCAGAGGCAAAGGCATGATGGGAGGGAGATATGGCGACATGCCCACAAGGGGCGAGACGACTAAGGCCACAAAACTGCAGCCTGAGTAAGGATTGCATTATATTATGCTTTGTAAGACCAGAATTACAGTGCGTTCATATCTTTTTACATGACACCTGGACCAATTTTCATTGTGGTTTCATGTTGATTGATATTAACGTAACAGTGGACACCCTTGGCCAAATCCAGTTAATCCAATTTTATATTTAGCTTCTTGGATGTATCAAATATATGAAAGATTTCATGTCACTTGCTTTTTGGCAAGTGACATGAATTTGTCAAAAAAGATTATGCTAAAAGACAGGAAACTGCATCAAAGACTGTTTGTCTGGATTTGGCTGCTGTCACTTTAAGTTATTAAATCTGTAGCAACTGATAATGTAACGGCTGGATAATGTAATAACATGTCAAAATGTGATAAAATGGGCTATAAATGAGACAAAAATTTAATAAAACCTGATAGTAAAACATGTATTTTTTTCTGATAATGTAATCAATTACTACAACGTGCAATTATTGCATTATAAGGGGTGCAACTTTTAAAATTATTACAATATTAGTTGTGAAAATGTTATCACATCTGGTAATGTATTACATTAACAAGTTTTATTACATTTTTGACTCATTTAGAAGGACATTTTATTACATTTTGACAAGCTATTACACTATGTGGCAGTTATTACATCATCAGTTGCCACATCGTCAGATTAGGCCATTAAGTTGCATAAGGGTTTATTGATCCTGACACCATCAGTATCAAAGCATAATGACTGTTCAGTCACATTTGATATAATGCTAATATTCATTTTGTATGTAACACGCTCACTCACCGTACTGAGAGCAGGCACGTGTCTGTGTGTGTACTGTATGTGTGTTTGTGAGGGGAAACAGAGGGGGGCTGTACAGATCCAGATACACAGTCAGATACACAGGGGAATAGCTGTGAGTGAGTACTGTTGGTTTGTTTGACAGGGACCTCTTACCCCTGTCTCTCACACCTCCGATAGAGAGAGACAAATACACCGGGATGGCAGATAGAGGCAGATAGCAGACGAGTGAAAGGCAGAGTAGAGAGAGTAGAGAGAGAGAGAGAGAAAAACATAAAGACAGACCACGAGGTGTTGAAGACGGGCCTGGGGAATAGGAGGCGTAGCATAAAGGAGCAAGAGTGAAGCGCCAAAGGAGGGGCGACAATAAAAGGGTTGGAGAGAGAAGGAGAGAATTAAGGGAGGAAAGGGGTTAGAGAGAAAGGGAGGGGAAAGCGAGAGATAAGGAGGGAGAGAAAGCTTGGCACTGCACCGGGTAGTGGAGGGTTTATTATTCTCTGTAGCACTCAATCAAACGCCGGCCCTCTGAACAGAGAGCAATGCTGGCGAATCATCCTGGGGGCTTTCTCTCTCTCTCTCTCTCTCTCTCTCTCTCTTTCTCTTTCTCTCTCTCCATCCCTCCCCTCCCCTCCCCTCCCTCCCTCGCTCTCTCTCTCTTTTTTCCTGCGGTGTATGAGTGCTATCCATCTGTCAGCTGTCAGTGCCAGTGAGAGATATACAGAGCTGTCACTTCGCGTCAGCCCGGGTTTGGGAGGCCCTTTTTTGCAGCTGCCGCTCTGCACATACTTTCCCTATGGCAGCAAAGGAGTACGGCTATTAAAGCACAAACACATGCACTCACACACGTGCACACACACACACACACACACACACACACACGCAGACACACAAAAGCACCCACACATACACACATTAGGGTTAGACCGATATATGGGTTTACCGATATTGGCCTTTTATTAAAAATCACATATCAACCAGTCAGTCTCGTTCACCTCTGATATGATGGACATGATGTAGTTTGATTGATTATAGTAGAATTGATCAATACTACACTGGTTGACTAAGGGAATGCCTTAACCTGCACCGATTTGAATGTGATATTTTGATCATCAGACACACATATGCATGAATATTATTATTATTGGAGAGTTTTAGTGTCCCATGGTCTATTTACTGTTTCAGAGCCCTTACCAGGCTGTGAAACCTGTAATGAAATGTTAGATTCTTTGCATATTTTATTTATTCATTTCAGGGTTTCATTGGGGAGCTTTAGTGTCCCATGATGGTCTAAATGCTGTTTCAAGGCCTTTTGCACCCTGACAAGGCAATTATGGGGGACACACTGAATACTTGTTTTTGTTTTTTTGGCATGAAAATAGTCAAATTTAAATATAATGAATATCAGCACAAAATATCAACTATTGGCAGCTTCAGTCCAAAAATATCAGTATCAGTTTTGGTCTTCAAATACCCATATCGATCGAACCATGCAAAAAACTCATGATACCCTAACCCTAAACTAACCCTAACCCTTTTCCCTTTTTTACTTCAATTGAAGGGTTGCACAGTGCTCAATTGATTGAGATTGGTGTATGAAACCTTTTCAAAACCTATATAAATAAACTCAAAAACATATTGGTCACCAAGGCTGTTTTTCTTAAGTTACTGAAAAGTTGACATTTTGGAGTTACAAGGTTTTGATCTGACAGCTGCGATATCTAAACCCACTCCAAAATACACCCATATGTTTACACATTGTTTCATTTGTCCTTTTAAAGAATGTGTGTAAGTGTGTGTTTGTGTGTGTGTGTGTGTGTCGCACATTGGCACCTCATCAAAGTCCTGTGAGAAAGCTTTTGGGGTTTGTATGTGTTTGTGTGTGTATATGTGTGTGTGTGTTGGGGGGGGGGGGGGGGGGTTAAAGCAGGAGGATTGCAGTGCCAACGGGTAAGTCGAGGAAGGGAGGTGGGGGGTGGGGGTAGGTAGGGTGGAGATGGGGAGTGGGGTGGGGGGCAATTACATGAATTAATTGCAGGCCTCTGCTGACACCGCTCAGAAAGAAGACGTGAAGGGTACCCGAGTATACTCTATGACAGGACAAGAGAAAAGGGGATGTGTAGCGCTTTCTTCCATGCCTTCCATTTGTATACGTTGACAAGATTGCTGGGTATTTGCGCCTATTGTGCTGTTTCTATGCCGATTGTGTTGGTTTTTGGTGCTCATTATTACGGTGCCGACAGTTTCTGGGCGGAAACAAACACGACTCCGATGATTAACACCATGTCACCATGTCAGCCCGTACTGTAATCCTGATATTCTGTCTATCGCACATGTGTGCAGAGAAAGGATGGGGGGGGCAGAGGAGAGAGGAAGGGTTAGTAAGAATATCATAGAAAGCAAGTGGGAGAGAGACCGAGGCATAGCCGAGATCCCAGGAGAGACAGATAAATCCGTGTCGTTCATCGAGGACATTGTGTATGTGGCGGCGCACTGTAATGCAATGTTAACATTCCTCCCAATCCCAGGCTCTCCATGGGGAAGAGCAAGGCCTGCTGGGGGATCTGTTTAGTTGATCAGACATGCCAGTGCTCTTGCCAGGCTAGAGAACAGACTAGTGTAGGATACAGTAGGAGAGCAGGGCGTGACAGGCTAGGATGAGATGAAAGATACTGCTGAGTAGAATAGCATAGCTGGGAGAGGACAGGATATAGGGTAGAGTAGGGTAGGATAGGGTATGTTAGGGTAGAGTAGCATATAGAAAGGTATAGGGTACAGAAGAATAGAGTGGGTTCAGTATGGTAAGGTAGAGAGGGGTAGACTAGGTTAGATAAGGATTGTTTGGGGTAGGGTAGGGTAGAGGTGCACATGACAGAGTCCTGTAGGATAGGATAGAGTAGGGTAGACTAGGGTAGGGAAAGACAGAGTGGGGTAGGGTAGGGTATTGTAGGGTAGGGTAGAGTATGGTATGGAAAGATAGAGTAGGGTACAGTGGAGTAGCTGAAGGTAGGACAGGAGATGATAGAGTACCGTAGACTATTGCAGGGTAGACTAGGGTAGGGAAGGACAGGGTAGAGTAGGGTAGGGTATGGAATGATAGAGTAGTGTACAGTGGGGTAGTATAGGATAGGGTAACATAGGCTATTGTGGTTAGGGTAGGGGAGGATAAGATATAGTAAGATAGGGTAGGGTATAGTAGAATAGGGTAGTATAGGGTAGAATAGGGTAGTATAAGATGTAGTAGGATAGGGTAGTCTGGGGTATAATAGGGTAGAGCAGGGAAGGGGAGAGTAGGACATACTGTAGTAGGGTAGGGAAAGATAGAGTAAGTAGGGTATGGTAGGATAAGATAAAACATAGTGGGGTACTGTAGGGTATGGAGTAAGAGAGGGTTCAATATAATAGGATAGTGTAGGGTAAGGAAAGGTAGAGGAGAATAGTGTAGGCTAGGATAGGATAGGGTATGGTAGAGTCAATTAGAACAGGGTAGAGTATGGTATGGTAGGGTAGCATAGGTTAGGATATGACAGGGTATGTTAGGGTAGAGTAGCATAGGGTATGATAGGGTAGATTGTAGTCGGGTAGGATAGATTGGATATTGGATAATTGGATATTGTTTCATTGAAAAACCTAGCTTAGCCAAACTGAAACAGCATACTCAGCCTATGACTGGTAGTATGACAAAGACAAAAACAGAACAATAGGATAAGCTGGGGTTGGACAGGAGGCGATAGGGTATTACTGCATTGGATACAGTTGCATGGCAAAGGAGGGTGAGGTTAGACCGGGCTATCTATGGGCATCCTCTATCACACTGTAACACAGCAGCACTGCAACTCCAACTCCATCGCCTCTGCGGGGAGATTTGCTTCACCTTCACACTCTCAATCAGCTTTTCTATCATAGAGGTGTCACATTAACATACATGCATGCACACACACCATACAAAATAGATAGCAACTTGCAGATAGGCATGTTTGCGTGCAAGTAAACACACACACACACGCATACACACACATGCTCTCTACCCCCTCCTCCAGCACCTCTCAAACCCATCATTGGCAGCAGTTCAGTGACGGCTGTGTGACTGCCAGTACTGCGGATCTGCTCCTGGAGCGAGCTCTCCCCATCAGCGCTGGCTTGATTACCCTGATGTATGCACACCCAGACACTTGACAATCTCTCAGCATTTACATATGCAGCCTCAGCACTCCACACTACTTCTGATCTGAGGGGTGTGTGTGTGTGTGTGTGTGTGTGTCAGAGTGTGTTTGCGAGATTTTGTGTGTGTGTGAGCGCTCATAAGGCGAGTGGGAGAAGACGAGGAGAAAGGAGGAGAGAAATGGCAGCTCTCGCTCGCTAAACGTAAAACAAACAAACTTTAATCCGACGCCGAGCCCCTGCTCTTCAAAGCCGAGACGGAAGTAAGAAAGAGAGAGAGCTGCCTCACCTAGGGGCGTGCAACGCCGTAAACACACAAACAGAGCGTTTACCAGCCGGCCCGTTATTCACTCTCATGTCAAACACATAGCACTCAGAACTAACTAGCACACACACTACCGGGGATAGAGCCGTGTTAAAACCCTCACAAAAGCCTGCACTTGACTGATGTTTTTCTTTCTTTTCAAATGAAAAATCATCATACAAACAAACCCCCCGCCCCCCAAACCTGATTCAAAAGGCCTGCCTCTTGTTCTTTCTTTCCTTCCATCTCTGTCAACGTGAGGGAAGTGTGGATGAGAGGTAGAGAGAGAGAGAGAGAGAGAGAGAGAGAGGAGGTCTGGGGAGTTGCACTGTGTCGATCCTTTTTGGCTGGCGCTTCACAGGGAAACCGGGCTCGGCTGATCATCATTAAAACGCACACAACTTGACATGTTTATTTAATGGCTGCTCCCGGCAAAGACGGCAAGCTGCTGCTATCTCTCACCGTCACATGTTGATCTACCACTGTGCCATGTGTGTCTGCGAGTGTGTGTGTGTGTGTGTTCGCATTCCTCTTTGTGCATGTGCAGTTAACTTCCTGCATGCCGTGTGCGAGGGTTTCTGTAATACTGTATGTGCAAGTGAACAAAACAATATTTCCAATAGATTTTGCTAGGACTAAACATGTAACACAGATTTCCAGCCTCCCAACATCTCTAGTCTAACCAGTCCGTCCCTTTAGATAACATGAAACACCTCTTGATTTCACTGGTTGCTGACAGCTCCCATAAATACTAGCCAACAATCCAAGAGTGCCGCACAACGTTTGATTGAAGGTCAGTGATCAGAGAGTAAACTGAGGAAGAATTTCTTCATGTTCTGCAGTTTACACTGGGGTCGACTGATCGCGTTTTCAAGGCTGATACTGATATTTTTGGCTTTAAGCTTCCTATAGCTGGTATTTCGTACCAGTATTGAATACATTTAAATTACTTTTTCACCAAAAAAAATTAGTTTTCCCCAAAATTTTATTCTGATAGGATGGAAAAGCCTCTTAAACAGCATTAAGATCATGGAACACTAAAACTCTCCATTTAAAACCAGGATACTAATCCTAATGCTAATACTGTGTCACATTAATTCAGGTTAAGGGATTTCCATAGACAACCAGTGTAGTATTGATCAATTCTACAATAAATATGTAATCGATTAAACTGCATCATATCCATCATATCAGAGGTGGACGAAACCAACTGGCTGATATCTGATTTTTAATAATAATTTATCAATATCAGCCCCATATGTTGGTGTAACCTAGTTGCTTCCTCAGTAAACGAAACAAAAAGTGAGTGAAAGGAATGTAGCGTTGCGCTTGGGCTTATGGTTGATACAGTATAGATAAAGAGAAAAGAAGAGTGAGTGAAGAGGGATCAGAAGTGTAGAACAGAGCAGACGTGTGCGTGTGTGTGTGTGTGTGAGTGAGTGAGAGACTGCAGGGCGGATTAAGCCGACACACTTCCTTTTTTGTTTGTTTGCGTGTGTAAACGCAGTTTTGATGAAATATTA